>NW_005842424.1:1263522-1264001 GCF_000455745.1 Alligator sinensis
TTTCCCTGGGCTGGACTAGGGGTGTAAAGGGCACCAGGAGCCTCTCAGCACCCTGAGCACAGGGCCAGGCCAAGCAAGGACCCAGCCTTCCCTGACAAGCTGGGGTGGACATGCAGGCAGATGCAGCCTCCTTCCCAGGAGGAAGAGAAGCCCAAGGAGTTTCAAGATGGGCTCAATAATGTTGTGCGGGGATCTCTCTGACAGGACTGCTCCCAGGACCAGGTCCCTGCACTCAGTGGCCCAGGAGGCCCGTGCCCCTTCCCATCTGCCTTCCCCATGAAGTGGTGCTAAACATTTGTGAGCTGTGCTGGATGACCATGTCCCAGACACGTCTCCATCGCTCAGAACTACTGAATCACAGCACAGGGCTTGTCTGCCACAACCCCCAGCCTTACTGTCCGGTTGAATCCCTCTCAACACCAGCCTTGCAACACTGGGAGCATCATCCTTTCCAAATCCTTTCAGGGGAACCTGAGGCA
>NW_005842424.1:1264677-1265216 GCF_000455745.1 Alligator sinensis
CCAGGAGCTGACTGGCACTAGGCATAAAGGAGTGGCTGTGAGCAAAGGGAGGACTTCTCCTGCCTTTCATATGGCAACTGCAGGCAGCAACCGTCTTCCCCTCAGTAAAGCCATGCAGGGAGATTTCCTGCATGCACAGGGGGTCAGGTGTGCAACCTGCCCTGGACCTGGGAGGCAGCCCCGAGCTCAAGGAGGTGCCTGCATGAAGCTGCCTCAGGGGGAAGAGGATGGTCACCACTGGACGCAGGAAAGGCAGAGTGCCCCTGGGGCTGGACTGAGGAGACCTGGCAGGGCTGAGGAAATCAGTGTCACCAGTTCTTACCTTGGCCACCTGCGGGTTGGGGTCCTCCAGATGAAGCAGGAGTGTTCCCAGGCTCTGCCTCACCTGCCTTTTATAAAAGGCTTGCCTTCTTTTCATGCAGCCTGCCAGGGCACCGAAGAGGGAGAAAGCCACGGCGCGAAGACCGTCGTTGTCCTGTGGCCGAGAAACCCCCGTGTGGTCACAACCAAGCCTCTCTCTCACGGGCCTGGCACACATC
>NW_005842424.1:1265319-1268767 GCF_000455745.1 Alligator sinensis
GCTTGTCTCTGCCCAGCTCTGCTTCCGACTCAGGAGAAGTAACACAGCAGAAAAGAGCCCCAGAGGCCTGCAGAGCCCCGTGACCACAGCTGCAGCCTCGCCTGGTCTCCTGTCATCCCTCCCTGTCTACAAGGGCCATGTGTCATCCCCTTCTCTTCACTTGCTTTTCCTCCTGAAAACTCATCTCTTCCACAGAACTGAACATCTCCCAGTTTGGGCTGGAACAAGGGGCAGCAAGTGCATCTCCCACCTCTGAAACAGCCCCGAATGAAGAGCGCTGGAATGGGGGTGGGGAGCGCTGCTCACTCACATGGTTAAAAAAGGGCCTGATGTGCATAGCTGCATCCTGGACCAGGGGCCCCGCATCCATCCCCAGATGTTTAAAGATGCGGGTGAGTGCCCGCACGCCCTCCTCCACGATCTCAGCCCTGGCAGGAACAAATGATGCCTGGAACAGGGTCTCCACGACAGCCTTCTGGTGTTTTTTTAGCTGTAAAAACAGAAGACACGACACACCGATCAGTGCTTACGCCCCTCACCTCTGGGTTTTCCCATTCAGAGAGCGCTTGAGACCTCATCTGACCATGACCCCATGGCTCCATTCCCGTATGCCTGAGAGACACAAGGCACCTGCTTCTGCACCAAAATTACACTTGTCAAACCCAACTGTCTCCAGAGACACCACAAGGGGTAAGACAGCAAAACTGCATACACTTCCAGTCCTCGCGCACCCTTTCGGCCCTGCCTCATTGTTTGGTCTCTACAGCCGAGCTGCGTTCTAGAGATTGCAGAGCGATTCCAACCTCACCTGCTCAGGGTGATGTTGCCTAGTCCTCTGGCTGACATTTGCCGGACAAGGTTATTTGTGTCCCTGGCTTGCTGCTGAAGTAAATAAAGGACTGCCTTCAGGAGCTTCTGCTCTTCAATGACTGGGTCACACATAACCTAAAAGAAATCAATATGTCCATGAGATCCAGCACAGTCATTCCCAACAGCCCAGCCCTGCAGCAGAAAAGTAACCCATGCCAGAGCACAATCCCACAGATCACCACGAGGAAGAGCCTCAGCACACGGCGCACTCCTGTTGGACATAGGGAGGTTTGTCTGCTTAGAGCCAGGCAAATCATGAAAGCAGGGGCTTAGTCTAAACGGGAGAGATGATGCCGGTGCAAGTAGATGGGGACATTGCTTGCTTTAGAGCAGTGTCTTCCTGGGATGCTGGGTGGGTATAGAAGATGCAGGAGTTAGGACCAAACTCAGAGCTGCTAGCTAGGACAAGGGCTCAGTAGGGGCAGGTCAGTAAGGCAATCCTTGTCTACCTCTCCTACTCATATGGCAGAAGTGGCCATGCAGGGGTCAGGACAGAAGAGAAACCTCTCAACTGCATCCAGTGATCCTCCCTCCTAGAAAGGGGACCAGGGGACTCCCCAGGGAAAGCGCACAGCAAACAGCCAGCTTCCCATCAAACTATGGGGCCTTACCTGGCTGATGAAGGCAGTACCAGTCACACGGAGATTTTCTGTTGGGGAACTGGCCCACTTCAGGACCTGCCCTATAAACTGGGGCGTTATTATTCCCAGTGGGAGCAGAGCCCTGCAAGAGAAAGCCACTAGTTCTGGGACCGGCTGGGCACTGCCAACACTCATTTGCTCTGAGGCGGCAGCTCTCATCGCTTGGAGCACAAGCTCTAGGTCTCCAGCCCCATGCAACCCTGCATGTTCAGCACAGAAAGTTCCCCTCCCCCACTCGTCTCACAGCCTAGAGCACAGATGCAATCCAGCCTGCCTCTCTTACCTGGCCAGCTGGCACACCCCTTCGTGGTGTGTCTGAGGACTCTCCAGTAATGGCCAGGTTCCTGCTTCAGAAAGGTCTGCAGCCACTCTCTCCCCCAGGCCCTTTGATATAGCGCAGGCCAGGGTCTCCATAGAAAGCCTGGGGAGACAGAAGATTTACAGATTTACAGACCATAACGAGATGCTGCGGCCAGAGCAGAACCAAAACGCCCTGTCACTCGGGGGTCCATTACTCAGACACTTGCTGCGCAAGGCAGGCAACTCAGATCAGACTGATGCTGCCATTCTTTCTCACGCCTTGCAATCCCGACAGGGACAGGGAGGGCAGGGCCTTGCACAAATCAGTGCTGGAAGCCAGACGGGACACATGGAGGCTCTCCCAAGCCAAATGCGCTACAGAAAGAACTGGGCAGCCATTTTTCTCTCCCTACAAGGACAAAGGCCACATGTAGAGCATGGGAACATGCAGAAGTCACATGCCCAGGTCCCAAGCACTATGAGCCCAGCATGTGCTGGTCAGTAATGGAGATTGTGAAGTCCCTGGACTAAAACTGCCTGTCCTGTCCCAGAGGAGCTCAGACTGGAGGAATAAATAGGCCCTCCCAGTCTTAACATTTCACACTCTGCGCTTCTCAGACAACCCCAGCTTCTTTCAGCTGCCAGGACCAAGACAGCTCAGCACAGCCCTTGGCAAGGACAAGAACACCTTGCAGGCAGCTAGACTGAAGTGAGGCCAAACCTGTGAAACCAGGTGCAGCCTACTCCTTACCTGCAAGGGTTGCCCACTGTGCACACCTGCCCCTTTCGCAGCTGCCTCCGCCGGATGCTGGCTGTGCGCATCGGCATGTCCTGCCCCACGGTGCGGCCAACTTGCTCTAGAAGAGCACACAGGAGCTCGGGGAGTAGGTCCCTCAGGACTGAGCTGGAGTGCAAGGTAGTCAGCATCTCCAGGGATGCACATGTTGCCTGAAGGGATAGAGAAGACCAGAGTCAGCCTGGGGAAGACACCTGGAAATCCATAACTCCAAGTCTAAAGGTCTCTTCCTCACATCCAGGAGAGCTCAGAACAGCTCTGGCAGCAGCTCCCTTCCCAGTCACATCCCCACACTCCCAGTCACATCCCTTCCCAGTCACTCCCTTCCCAGTCACATCCCTGCACTTCTGCCTGGGAAGTGCAGGGGCACCAGCAGCCTGAACGCAGAGCTGCAAAGCAGAAGGAGCCTCTTGGTTACACAAGTTTCCAGTTCCAAAGTCTCATGGAGTCAGTCAGCCACGCAGCATGAAGCTACCATGTTTCTGCTGCTGAAGTTAGAGTGGGGGTGACCCGGGGGACAGGACAGCAAGGGAGAAAAGCTTGCCCCACGACCTGGCATTCTACCGCAAGCTCTTGAGAACCAGGACTCTAGCCCTCAAGGGGGAACCGACAGAGCTGGGCTTGGGCTGTCACTTACTGCGAGAGGTCCAAGGGCTGCAATGCCCTCAGGTGAGCTACCCTCTGTGCCAGCTGGATACTGGATCTTCTTCAGAAGGAAACGGAGTATATGGAGGGTGGAGAAATCATCCCTCCCCAAGGCCCTCCAGAGCTCAGAGTTGTCACTGCAATTGAACACAAATTACATATGAGCTGCAGATGCTCCTGTGATGTCATGAAGCAA
>NW_005842424.1:1268960-1272806 GCF_000455745.1 Alligator sinensis
AAGTGCAAAGTACCTGTCCATTGGCAGAGGCTTGGCAAGGAGGCTGCTGATCACTGCCTCTAGGTGAAACACGGCAAGAATGCCAACGCCTTCCAACAGGAAGCCTCGCATGGACCTCTCCTGCATGGTTGGCATTCGAATAAAGATAGTGGACAGGATGTCTGGCACCTGGAAGGAAAATAGCAAGAACAAGGGTCCCTTTCTCATTCAGCCAGCACAATCCAAACCAATCCCTCCCGCAGTTTGGCAATTTGCTGCCATCTTAGAAATTCCTTGCTTTGAGGGACCAGTGTCCAGACACTGCTGCCTCCGGCTGATCCTAAGAAGTGAGCACGTCCCTATGCCCCTACTTGGGGTGAAAATGGACACCATGACATCTGGGCAGACACCAACCAGCCTGCACACCCTCAGCCTTTCCCTCACCCATTTGCACACACCTACAATCTAATTGCATGTGCCACCTGGGACCTATTTCTGCCTGACCTGCTCACACAAACACCCCAACAAATATCAACATCTGGGGGTGGTTTTAAGAAGCTAATTTTGACCTTTTGCCTGTGTGGATGCTCAGCTCAGGACCAACAAGCCAACGTCAGAACCCCTGTGAGAATCCCTGGGACCGCGAGCAAGATGATTGTAACTGTAATTTTTCCAGGTGAGACCAGCTCTGCTGGAACTGCACACTGGAGTTCCCACTCCTCATTTCTAACTGCACCTCCCTATTCTGCACATGGCCAGGCCTGCGGGACAGTAGGTCCAGCTGCCCATAGCCAGTCCCATCCAGAACAGGGAGAGGGTGGAGGCTGCAGTATCTCTAGCATACATCCTTTCCTGCGCCCTGTTCCCAACCCTGCAGAGAGGAGCAGGATGGAAGGAGCATTTCACATAGCCTCTACCAAGGCTGGGAAATGCCTGAGGATACAGAACCATCTCTAGGTCCTGCCTTGCTGTGGACCCTCTGCATGGTGTGACACTGAGGGAAGTGTGCATCTGTTCCTCATGCCTAAGCATGGTGTTCCAGCCCAGCCGCAGCCGGGTGCCTCAGATTCCTTGTTGCCCTCTCCTGCTGTATTTGCCTCACAGTCTATGTTTCCAAAGCTTCTGGGGCTGAAAACTCTTATCAATAACCTAGTCACTGAATCCCCATCTTGTCTTCCTGTGCTCTCTCTCTTGGATGCAGCTGATCTGCTCTTCCCCATCTCTGGCTAGTAAGGGAAATGGAACTTGCTTCATGCCCAGGGATCAACACTAAGATTGCTGTTCACTCCACATGAAAGCAGTGCTTGAAAAGCATAAGGCAAATGCAGAAAGCCTCCTCAGCTTCAATTTTACCTCATCCAGAAGGGCATCTCCATTCTCCCTCAGGAGTGCACAGCACCAGTTGCCTGCTGCTGTGGCGCACGTGGGGCTGGTAGAAAGCATGCCATCCATTATTGTCTCCACCAAATCAAGGGCCTGGTTGGAGGGCAAGAATTTGCCAATGACCTGGAGACAAATAGAAAGAAGGGAAATTGCACTGAACCCCAGAGTTCAAGACTGATATTAAAGAGCGGTGCTGTGCGTAAGCGTGCACAGCACCAGTTGCCTGCTGCTGTGGCGCACGTGGGGCTGGTAGAAAGCATGCCATCCATTATTGTCTCCACCAAATCAAGGGCCTGGTTGGAGGGCAAGAATTTGCCAATGACCTGGAGACAAATAGAAAGAAGGGAAATTGCACTGAACCCCAGAGTTCAAGACTGATATTAAAGAGCGGTGCTGTGCGTAAGCTTGTGCCCTACGGCGACATGGTGCATGTGCAAGAGGTGAATCCTGGGTTTGAACGTTCCACCGGTCTTCAATGGAGAGAGCATCATTAGACAACACAACACAAACACAGCCAAGCTGCACCCCAGGGTAAGTTAAAACGGGCACACAAGGAGACCAAGTCCTGGCTGAGGCTCTCACTTGGATGCTGTACTGACAAAGGTTTGTTCTTCTGTGCAGGGACAGAACTATCTACCAGACTTTCTAATCTTGCTCTGACTTATTCTTTCTACATGGACATGGGCAAACAGCAGCAAACAGTGGGTGAACAATAAGTGTCTCAAATGCCTCCCCCATGCACTCCAAAGAAAGAGACAAACCATGTGTGAGCAAAAGAATAGACAATGAAGGACGCCCAGCTCCCAGACTCTCCACATCAGCTTCTTGAGCCACTGACCTTCGCCATTTGGCAGGATGATGTCAGCACAGCCTCAGGGCTGGCCCGTTTTAAGCCCTCCCGGAGACCTCTCAGCTCCTCCTCTGCTGCACCCATTGTCCTGGACTGGTCTGGAATGAAAATAAGGAGGAAAAAGTGCTGTAATGATGTCTGAAACAGAACCGTGGCTCCATGGAGGAACCATGTGCAGTGTCATGGGCAGTGTGGTCCAAGGGTGATGTTTAAGGTCTGAGTGACTTCAGTGGGGTCAGAGGTGCAGCGGCAGCAGAGCTGCTACAATCCTCTCCCCATTCCTGGCTTCTTTTCACACTTCCCAAAGGAGGGTCAGGCCTTTCACACCACACAACTCTTCTCTCCTAGGAAGAGATCTTCCAAGGGCCAGTCGTGGCCCTTTTGAGGTGCTTTTCAGGTGTCATTAGACTAGCAGTGAATCAACAGAGCAGAGGAGTAGGCATTACCAGAGGGAGAAAAGGGGCAGACTCACTTGCATCTACTCAGAGTGCCCTTACCTTGTAGCTGCAGAAGACAGAAAATGCAGTCGGCGGCCCACAAGTGGGATGTGGCGAGAGAGGTGCAAGTGTACGGTGCCAGCAGCCCCAGCAGGGACCCAAAATGCTCCAAAGGTTCTTGTAGCTGAGAAAAAAGGAAAAAGAAATTAATGACATGTGCTTGGATCTGGCTAGGGTGATATTCAAATTTATGATCCTGGGAAGATGAAAACAGGAATGCATCCCTGTGGGACCCTGTCTGCTAGGGAAGCTTTCTACATCTCAGGGTGAGGCTGCCATGAGGACATCAAGGCAAGAGTCAGACCATACTTACTCTGCAATAGACTGTCTCCTGATAGGCGACAAGGAGCTGGGAGCTGGCCTGCAAGGCCCTATCTCTCTCCCACTCCTTGTCAGAGAAGATCCACGGCTCAAGCAGCTGTTGGGACAGCAAACTACTGTCAGAGGAACCTTTAAAACAGCTCAGAGGAACCATTTCAACAGCAGACATCACCATCAGCACTGAAATCCCTCCAAGCAATCTGATTCTTTTATCATCTGGTACATCCCAGGCAGACTTTAATTCCCCTGAAGCCAGAGGAGCTGTTGAGTGACCCTGGCACAAGAAGATGCAGCTTCTAGGGATGTCAACGGGATGCAAGGGAATTACCATGCATTGCCTCAAGGACACTTTGGGGACTCCCCTCTCATTTGCCCCGCCGAGGGAAACCTTCCTCCCTGTTTTTCGCCCCACTCCCCCTTCCCCAGTAAGAGAGCTCTGCCTGCTCCTGCTGGCTACTCACATGGAACATTTCCATGAACCATCTCTCAGTGGGGTCTTCTTCAAGGAGGCCCCTCATGAGCTCACCCAAGGCCTGCATGGACAACTTGTGCAGTGCCTGCAAGCAGGAGATAGAAGAGGGAAGCTCAGGGCCAGTGGGAGCGCGTGTCACAAAACCCAGAACCATTCTAGGGAGGCCAGGGGTGACTGCCAGGACGCAGAGCAGGCTAGGGAGCAGGTCCCAGCAGGTGATGCCAGAACTGTCTAGGTGTACCTGTATTTGGACAGAGTCCTGAGAGGTCTCACCCTCTTCCCTCAGCTCCTGAACAGCTGGAAGAGGCAGCAGGCATTTTAAGCAGTCATCCAGGATGTTTCTG
>NW_005842424.1:1274366-1281317 GCF_000455745.1 Alligator sinensis
AGCTGGTCATGTAATACTGCAGGACCTTCCTGGTGATGTCACGCTCCACGTGGGGGAGCAGCTGCGTTCGGGGGGCATGGACAGCAATTTGGCTGTAGGCCAGTATCAAAGCCCTGTGGATCCTGACTCTTTTCCCTTGGTGATAGTCCTGCACAGGGTGACACGACACTCACACCAGGGTTTCCCATGCCTTCTGCCCCCCAAGTAGGAATTGCTGCTGACCAAGGTGTTGCCCAGCAGCGATACCAGCTCTCCTTGCCAGTCACAGGAGAGCCACAGCTCTCAGCACCGTCATCAGTGCTTTGTTTCACATGCCTCATCTTCTCTGTCCTGCAGCCTGGGTTACTCAGGCAGAGAGAGCTGCAGTGCCACTGTGAGCCATGGAAGTTGGGGCAGGGGCAGGGGAGAGTTTGTGACTGACAGAAACTGGGGCAGCAGATGCATTGTGTCCAGGGCCTCCTCATGCATTTGGCAGTAAGGAGTCCCTGGGCACAACACATTGGGAAGGCTGCTGTAGGTCTCTCCATGTGAAGGAGGTGGCTCTGCCTGTTGTGCTTTGTGCAAAAGCTGAAGCTGAAGCTCTTGGCAGCTGTTTGGGGCACCATGAACACCCTGCTTGATGCGGCCTGGACCCAAACACCTGTGAGTGCTGAGGTGCTCAGCTCAGCCATGGTGGTGACTCTGCTGGGCTGGGTGAGTCCTAGAGGAGAACCTTAGGCTGCATTTTGCAGGAAACAGGTAGGTGCCTCTAGACTCTCCAGCACCTGCTCAGGGAGGTGGGTGGGCATGTGGATTATGCACTCGCAGCTGGTACTTTGAGGCTGGGCAACAGGGCTCATATCTGCTCTCCCACGGCTAACTGAAAGATGTGAGAAATACACAATCTCTTTCTCTGGGTGAACAACAGATGTAGTTGCCTCAGTGCCTGAAAGGGGCTGGTTAACTGTTGGCCCCTTAACCTGGGACATGAAAAACATGAGTAGTAGAAACTGTGTTCCCCTCTGTATCACTGGAGACCTGATGTGGAGCACGTCCCCTGGGAGAGGGCATGTCCCAGGGAGAAAAGCCACTGCCAAGCTGTTCTTTAAGCTCCATTACCTGTAGGCGGCCGACTATTCCAGACACCTGCACTTTACTTATAGCAGCACCAAAGTCCTCCAGTGTGCCCAGGGTGAGGTCCAGGTGGCCTTTGGCTGAGAATGCCAGGATGGTCACAACGTGCTGCAACCCAAGAAACGCATTGGTGAGTGAGCAGGACCATCTGGCTGACAGACCCAAGAGTCCTCCCCATCTCCCAATACTAGAACTGCCTATCTGACCTGCAACAAGCCAGGGGGCTGTCCGAGGGAAAGAACAAGGGAAGGCCATGAAGCAAACAAGCCCCAGACACAGAGCAACAGAGAAGTGAGGACACAGGAGGACCTGGCCATGTCTGGAGAGAACAGGGTCCTCACCTCTCTTTCAGAAGCATTCATGTAATCTGTGCCCTTCAGAGATTTCTGGAGCTGGGATTTCACATGGGCAACATCCTGGCAAGAGGCCAATGTGGTACCAAGTGCCTTATATAGGAAACTCTGAAAGAAGGAGAGCAATATCACCACAGCTGGGAACACAGCAGCTTGCTGGTCAGGACAAGAACAGGCCAGAAACACACCCGTCCCTAGGAAGGACCAAGAGAGTCCAGCCCCAGCACCCACACACCAAATAACTGGCCCCACTCTGCAGGGAAATGGCATCTAAAGGCACAGAAAGAGCCCCGCTAAGCACTCCCTTTGGGTCAGTGAAGAAAACAGACAACCAAAGACAATGCCTTTGATCAAGAAAATAGAACGGGAAAACACAAACTGTGGAGAGAAACTCTCTGCAGCCTCCTGCCACAGCACCACGAAACAGCTGCGGAAACCCAGCCATTGCCAAGAGCACGCACCTTCTCCGGGGAGGAGCAGGCATAACTGGCTGTCTGGTGCTGCAGCTCCAGGCTCAGCTGACTGCTCCAGGCATCGTCGTCAATGGTCTTCAGTGACATGTTCAGGAACTGAGGGCACAAGTGAAGGGAAAGAAAGGGTTGGGTGCATGGGCTGAGTCTCTGTCATCCTCCTCTGCTGTTCCCTTTCTAGCACCCAAGTCTCACAGGGAGAGGACACCTTTGGAGAACGCTACAGGTGGACACCCCAGGATCTTCCTGCTTCTTGCTCTCCCCTCCTCATCTCTGCCCAAGGATCCTTCACAACCTTGACACCAGCAGGCAGAAATTTGGAAGAGATTGTGCCAAGAAACCTGTCCATTGGGGACAGATTGTGTAGAGCAGGGAGGATGGATCAAGTCAAAAAGGCGCCATGGGCTCTACAATGGGCACCTCCAACTGCCAGGGATTTCAGTGCTTTGTTGTGTTGAACTTGCACTGTGATAGGACCTGGGAATTGCAGAATCCCCCTACCAAGGCCTCATCTCTTTCCATTTTTTGAGCTCAAAGACTGTACAGAAAGGCTGGAAGATCCCAAATGGACATCTCTGGATGTCAATCCAAACTCAAGGCAACTGGCAAACCTTCCAAGTTGGACTCTTGCTGGGTTATTGACTTTCATCACCTCGTTTCCCTGAGGCATGAGGGAACCCTCCCTTCGCAGACAGCCCTACCCAGTTTGGCTGGCTACAACAGCTCTGAGAGCCATCCTGTACCTTCAGCAGCAGGTGCTCCCACCACACATTGTCCTGGGAGGTCTCAGGATTTCCTGAAGGTGGGAGGCAAACAAGAGGGATGTCACTGCCGCAGGCACTGAAGAAGAGTCATAGCTGCCTCCCTGGGAATCAAGTCTTTGGAAGCTACTACATCTGCACCCTATCACCTCCCAGGATCCCAAGGTCACACGCCCTGTGCTCTAGTACATACCATGCTGGCATGTCTGGAAGTTGTGCATGACCAGTCCCTGCAGAACTGGCCATAAGGGGAATTTCATAGATTTCATAGACATTAGGGCTGGAAGGGACCTCGGAAGATCATCGAGTCCAGCCCCCTACCCAAAGGGCAGGAAGTCAGCTGGGGTCATAGGATCCCAGCAAGATAAGCATCCAGTTTGCTCTTGAAGGTGTTCAATGTAGGCACTTGAACAACCTCCGGTGGCAGGCTGTTCCAGACCTTGGGGGCTCGGACAGTAAAGAAATTCTTTCTTATGTCCAGCCTGAAACGGTCTTGTAGTAGTTTATGACCACTCGACCTAGTCGTCATCCCTTGGGGTGCTCTGGTGAACAAACGTTCTCCCAGATACTGGTGGTCACCCCTGATAAACTTATAGGCGGCCATCAGATCACCCCAGAGCCTGCGCTTTTCCAGGCTAAAGAGCCCCATGGTTCTCAGCCTGTCATCATAGGGTCTGCTTCCCTGACCTCTGATCATGCGCGTAGCTCTTCTCTGGACTCTCTCAAGCTTCTCCACATCCTTTTTGAATTGTGGAGCCCAAAACTGGACGCAGTACTCCAGCTGCGGCCTCACTAAGGCCGAATACAAGGGGAGAATGATGTCCCGGGATTTGCTTGAGAAGCATCTATGGATGCAAGCCAGCATTTTGGTCACTTTACTAGGAATGGAGGGTGCTCAGCACCTCATGGATGTGCTCGGCACAGCACAGTACAGAACTGGGCTTCATAGAAGGGCAAAGTGCACAGGGTTTTCCTCTGGCAACAGAAACCTCCCAAGTGTGCAGGGAACTGCAGGAGAGCAGTTGCTGTGGTGGAGCCCTTCACAGGCAAACCCTGCTCTGGGTCCCATCAACCTCAACGTTGTCAAGCCCCTGGATTCACCCTCTGTGACAAAGAGTAGAAGCTCCCAAGCATGCGATGCTGCAGAAGGGGAATGGTACCACGGGGGGCTCCAGGAGGCTGCAATCACCCCTCTCCCTTTCCATTCTGCAGAGATCACTGTGCTCCTTCCTTGCTTGTTACCTTCAATAGCCGAGAGCAGGATGGGAATCTTGATCCTCCACTGCTCTCCAACAGCAGGGTGGATCGTGCGGTGCAGAGCCCACAGTCCCCGCAGGGCAGAATGTGCGCGGCTGCTGTCACCCAGGGCCGAGGCAACCACCTGACAACGAGAGAGAAACAGGGGCTCAGCTCTGGAGCGGGACTCCATGGCTTTCTTTAGGAGGGAAACTGGCCTCCACCATACATGGCCAGAGCATTCAGCAATCAGACACAGGCTGAGGTGCTGTGCTAGGCTGATCCTGCATGCCCCTCTGCAGGCTGCGAGGCAGGGGCAGAACCTGGCTCTGCTCTGCCAAGGGAAGGAAACTCTGCCAGCACAGGGCAGCTCTGAGTGTGGGAAGAGACAGTGTGCTCCTCCAGCTAAGGCTATAGACACGTGGCCCCGCACCACTGACCCTCCCCGCACCTCTGGCAAGTACCTCTCCAGGGCTACTCACCAGCAGTCGCGCCAGCAGCCCCTGGGCCTTAGGAAGTTTGGCTGGAAAGAGAAAGAGAGCATGGCCATGTGGGGCTACTTTGGAACAGAGGATGCTGCTACAAGCCTGTCCATTCCCAATGCGTCCACCCGTGGATGCTCAGGGAGCTGGGCACAACTGGCACTTTCCTGGTACCTTCCGTGTCTGGATCTCAAGCTTTACCAAGGAGCCTTCACTCCCAGCCCCTCTGTTAGGCAGGCACTGCTCAGTCATCATTGGATGAGTGGGGAAGCTGAGGCAAAAAAGCCCTGGGATTCCCCTATGGCACAGCATAAATCTGGGGCAGCTGTGGGTTCGAGCAGCCCACATTGCCTGGCTCCCCCTCCCAGGTTGTAATGACCCAACTGTTCCTCCCACCTTTGGGCCTCCTCATAGTGCATGGAAGAGGCTGAATATTTTCTATGAGGCAGGTGGAGCGGGTTCATCCCACAGGGATTTTGATTCCAAACCTTCTTTGCTGGGGTCCATCCAAGCCACTTCTTCTCCCTCCCACTGCGGTTGCTCGGCCAGGTCCCCGAGGCATCGGCACAGGGGGGTCAGAGTGCAGCTGTACTGAGCTGGCACTATGTACTCCAGCAGCCGGGGCCATAAGACCTGGAGAGAAGAGCCAGACAGCTTGGACTCAGCTACTTGTACCCCTGCACCCAGCTCTCTTCATCCAGTGCTCAAGGACAGTCTCCTCTTCGTCACCAATGACCCACCCACTTGAGGGTCCTTCCCCCACCCATGACCTCATGTCTGTCTCTCAGGAATAGCTGATCTCTGAAACCCTGTTCTAACACTGGCCAAACAAGTCTCAATTTCAGAGAAGACTGAGCAGAGCAAGGAGAGAGAATGAGGAGGCCAGCTCAGCACAGGGATCCCTTCCAGCTGGGGTGTTGTATGTCATTCCTTAAATGGCGGCAGCTTGCTCCATAACTCACGGCCAGCACTGGGCATGATGTATCTCCATTAACCTGGTCATGCCCCAGTGGAGAGGTACAGGGGATGAAGAGAAATATCTTGATAATGCAAGGGCAGCAACTAACTGGTAACCTACTTGGCTCATGACACTGATTGAGACATCCAGATGTTCCAGGATCTCCACACAGGTGGCTCGGATGCTCTGTTCCTCCTCAGCATCCTGACTGGAATGGTTTTTGGACTTCTGCACAAGAGACCAAGAGAGAGCTCATGAGCAAGTCAAGAGGCAATGACTGGACACTCAGTCTCCATCTCCTTCACAGCCAGCTTGAACACTGCACAGTTACCACTGATTTTATGTTCTGCTCAAAGCACAACTCACTGCAGCTGAGATAATAAAAGAAAAATCAGACTGATGGGGCAGGTTCCCAGTTCAGAAAGACCTCCAACACTGCAATGAGTTGCTGAACACAAAGTGTCTCTGGGGCCTGGGAGTGGGTTGTCTTGAAACCTGCCAAGTATTCATCTCCCTGATCCTTCCAAGAGAACCCTTCAGATTCAGCCCAGCAGACACAAAGGTGCAGGCATCACACACCCGTTGTGCTGCGTCTGCTCCAGGGCCCAGCCAGCTCAATTGCCTCATCACTGTGATTCTATCAATGGGCCAAGCTATGTCCTGGGCACCAAGACATGTCCTTGGGAGTCTGTTTCTACCAGAGAGCATTGCTGTTCTCAAGGAAGTTTCCCTGACAGACTGTATGTCACTTCTCAGTGCCTGATGGGGCAAATCTCAGCCTCATCAGAAGATGTACATAGTCCAGATCAGAGTCTGGTCTTGCTAACACCCTGGGGAAAATCCAGAGTAGCTGCACTGACATCTTGAGACCTCCCTTGGATCTGTTGTACCAGTGGAAATGGTCTGACCCTGGTTCTGATGACTCAGCCTGGCAGCCCTGGGGCACCCCACTCTCCTGCTCAAGCCAATGGCAGGTTTCAGCCTGTTAGAACAGCAGCACCAAGTCTCCAGCCTTGATTGCTCTTACCATTTGGCTGCCAGACAAGCTGGACTGCTTGAAAATATAGGCCACTAAGTCCCAGGCCCACTCATCCAGGCCCTGCACATTGAGCAGTGTCTTAATGAAATGAAGGACGGCCTTCTTCACCTGGAGGGGAGGAGAGGACAGATTGGAGTCAGGACAGCCCTTATGCGCTAATGGTGACGGGGACCGGCCATGTCACAAACCCTCCCTCAAACCTTGGAAAGGAGACAAGGAGGGAGAAGGGTCCCCAGGCCTTCAATTTTATTTCTAGGGTTTATAAAGAGGAAAGAGAACAGTGTGTCTTTGCTACTCAGTAGTCCCATATTGGCAGCGGAGGGAAAGCAGATCCCTTCCCCACTGGCAAACTGATAACACTTCCCCAGATCCTGACTCTCCCCAGCTCTGGAAGCAGCGGGGCAGACTCTCTGCACTGCCTTCCCTGAAGATGCTGACAGGGAAGAAAGGTTTTCTCTAGAAGAGAACCAAGAATCTCGGGTGGGAATTTTGTGTCAGGGCCATGTGCCATCCCCAGCACAGCCACTACTCACAAAACA
>NW_005842424.1:1281549-1285040 GCF_000455745.1 Alligator sinensis
CATCTCCGGCACTCGAAGAAGGAGAAGGAGGACACAATATCGCTGTGTTCCGGGAGCAATCCACAGCAAGAGGCACCTGGACTGCAAAAGACCTGCTTGTGGTGACCTGCACAACCTCCTGTCTCTACTTTGGAACCTGGGAAAGTCTCTTGGGCCATAACAAAGGGCTCGTTAAACCTCTCGACTTGAGAGTGCTGCCAAGAAAGGTGTCCGAGCAGGATTTGGCCCCAGCATTCCTGTGTCATCCAGCAGGACGCAGGGTGCTACTGGCCCTCTGGGACCGAGCAGCAGAGGACGGAGATCTGGCTCTAGCTTTACACAGCCAGGGCTCTTGAGCAAGCTAGAGCAGGACAGGTAATTCAGCCTGGACAGTCCTAACTCAGTTCCTGAAGGGTCAGCCAAGACGGCAGTCAGCACGTTTGCTCTGGTCATACTTACAGTCAGCAGCAATAATGCCAGATTGAGAGGGATGCCACGCGGCTCCCCTCCTTGTCGGTCTTGAGCCGGGAGCCCACAAGGGAAATAAATTGGTCTGGGGAGGGGGTCTGCAGGGGAGAAGAGCAAACCTCAGTGCCCTCAGCACTCCTTGTTCTCATCCCCCCCTCCAGGGTTTGGCACAGTACAGGGAGGTTCGAAGGAAACCCCCGTGTCACTCGAAGGCCCCTCTCCTTACCGAGCAGGCGGAGACAGTAGAACAACTTGACCTGGTTCTCTGATCCCGGCAGCTTGGCGATATCACACACCTGTGGGAAGAAGGGAAGGGATTCTCTACAGTCCCAGATGGGTGCAGATGAAAGTGTGGAATGGATCCTGAACTCCCACTGTCTAGAGTCCTTTTGAGTCCCAGAAGACATCACTGCTATCACAGCAAGAGCCAAGAACTCAAAGGTCCAGACCATAAGCAAGAGGGGACCCTGATTTCCAAGTCCCTTTAGCAACACGGCTGCTCTTGGCTGGACTCGCACCACAGGGTTGATTGCTCTGGTCCTGACTCGCTAGGACAAAGGGATTTGAATGGACCCTCCCGTCAGCTGAGCTGGACTGAGGGAGACAAGGAGGCCACCACCATTTTCTTCGTCTTGGGCAAGCAGAGAGGTTGCCAGCAGAGTAGGGCTTGGCACTGCCATCAGCTGGGTCTGTCTGGGTAATGGGACTTGGACCTATGGGATGAGCGGTACAGAATCAACCTCCCCTTACCTGGGTGTGCAGGGCAAAGCAGATGCTCTTGAGTTTCCCATCAGGGAGAGAGACCTCAAAATCATAGGCCACCTCCAAGATCTGGCTCAGACTCTGCAACAGACGGTGAAAGTCAAAGGGAGGGTTAGAGAGGAGAACCATGGAGTAAGCAAGAGCAGAAAATTAGTGAGTGAGAAAAAATACCTCTCTGCCCCATGCTTATTATTGCTTCGGAGCTAGAAGTTTCCACATCTGCAACTCTGACCACACCACACTGCGCTGTTTGAGCCCCTGCCCAGTACCCTGAATACACCCCACCTGGATTACCATTCTCCGGAGATTCAGATTCCTTCCAAAGGATGCCAGGAGGAGAGTGGGTCCCACAGCCCACAGGTGTCATAGGCCCCAAAACTGACCGCAGAGTCAGGACCAGCCAGCATCTGCCCACACAGCCCCAGGGACACAGGACAAGGGAGCACAGAGCTGAAGTGGGATTCTCCCCTGGGGTAAACCTGTGCTGCCTCAGGGGGCTGCCCAGGTGCAAACAAAGACAGAGTGCAGCCCGTCTCACGCAAGAGACACGCTCCACAGGCATAACCACTGTATAACATGCTCCACTTCCATAACCCATAGCAGGGAGCCCCAAATCTCCATGCTTTAAACTGCCAGGCCCTCACCATAATCCCTGCCAAGCCCAGAGGAAGCAGAGCAAAACTCATCTGGAAGGAGTGGTCTGGTAGTTCATTTCTTTTGTCTCCCCTTATCAGACTTCCCAGAAAATGGAAGCAGCATTCCCATCATAGCCATGATCTACAGATCCGGCTGCTGTGAGTTTAGCCCCAAAGGGTAGGCAAGGTCGATCCGCTAAAGGGTCTTGAACTGCACCAGGAAAGCCCTGAGAGCTATGGAGTTCCTAGGGCAAGTCATACACGCACAAATGTGTGCCAGTGCGCACACCCACGCATAGAAACAAAAGCCAATGCTGGTTTCCCAGGTCGCGTCTCACCATGGTGACATGAAGATTGTCGACCCCTCCCTCGTATTGTTGCAGGAGACAGGGGAGCCTCTCAAAAACAGTATTGCGATGCCTCTCATGGTGGAGAAGGAGGCCTATTGCGGGTCCCAGAGCCTTGACCGCAGCCTGCTGCAGCTGCAGAGAAGAAAGGCAGGACTAAGTCCCTCCAACAGACTTTCCAGGAGGTTGCTCTGGGTCAGGAAGAGGCACAGCTTTTCTCCTTCTCAGGTCAGCAGTGTCCTTGGTCCGTCATTGGACTAGCCCTGTCTGCATGGTTCCCATCTACGGCAGCTGCCAGGGGCCGTGGGATATGGCCCTGAGGCTGGCTCCCCACTGTGCTGATTTGCCCAGATTCATGCGCAGAGAGAGCAAATTCCTCCTTGTTGCCATCCCCCTGGACACTGAAGGAGTCATGCCCGGAAGATGCTTCCCCCTATCCCAGAGTTCACTGGCATCCTTTAGTGCATACAACTGCACGCTGCCTGTGGGCAGAGCAGATTCTCAGACATATGATATGAGCCCCAGAGACTGGGTCTTCCCTGCCAGGACTGCACAGACAGGCAGAAATAGGGAAACATGACAGCTGTGCTATGGAGCTAGAAAGACAGCAGCCCTCACCTCCAGGTCCTCGCTTGTCAGCCAGCTGCTGCTCATGAAGTTAAAGAAAGGGAGCACATGAAAACCATAGTCGGCTGCCCGACAGCTGGGGAACGGGCTCTCGTCCCCGACGTGGAATTTCAGGTTGGCAGCCCGGGCAAAGCCTTCCACAACTGCAGAGGGGGAGAAAAGACAAGACGTTTGCACAGGAACATTGGAGTGAGGTGCTGCAGGACATGCAGGCCTGGTGGTCATGGCAGTGTCCCGGCAGCCTCTGTGCTGCTCAGGGCAGATGAAGAATTTGGGACAGGTGAAGCATGCACCATGGGCTATAACTTGGATTCAATCTGCTCCATCTGCCCCAGGACCTAGGGGCAGCTCCAGCCTCAGTGATGGCTCCTAGGAAATGCTCTGCAAGAGTCATGAAGGGCCCAATCCTGCTCACAGCTCAGAGCCTCCAGCAAGCCCAGGGAGGGACGGTTCTCCACTTGTGGTTGCATCAGGCCCAGGAAGTGCAGTGGAGGCCCCGCTTACCAGTGTGGGACACTCCAGTAGGACCCAGGCTCTGTGTTAGGCCCTGGGTGCCCAGTGGGGGCACCTGCAGGAGGGGCTGGCACTCACCTCCACATAGCGCCTGCTTCATCTGGTCGGTCTCCACCAGCCTCAGCACAAAACGCAATTTGCTGAGCGTCAGCACAAGGAA
>NW_005842424.1:1286199-1289414 GCF_000455745.1 Alligator sinensis
TGGACCAAACAAACTACGCATAGAGTAAGGTCTTGTGAGGAGAAACTGGGCAGAGCTCGCTCACCTGGGTCTCCCTCATGTTTTTGGAGGCCAAGTGGATGATCCTCCTGACAAGGTTTCTATCCAGGCTCTTTATGTCCCCCTGCAAGACTTCCTGCAGGCTGGAGTAAATGGTTACTCTCGTCTCCTGGGAACACACCGAGAAAGAGAACAATGGGTTTCCTTTGGGACCAGTGCCAGATCATCCAGGACTATGATGTTGGACATCAGCTACCCAGGGATTCTTCTACAGCCATGCTAGTGGGGACCTTGCTCCTGGACAGGAACACAACCCAGCGTGTCTTGCGTTTGTCCTCTCATGCAGATGTTCACAGCTGGCACTGACAAGGGAGGAGTGTCAGGCACTGTGAGGGCACAATGTAACAGACTGGTGGGAGACACAGAAATATGATCAGAAAAGCAGGCAGATACATCACAGGCACTGTCACCCCAGTGCACTGGGGAGGTGGGAGTGACTTCCATTTCTTTCAGAGGGGGGACACCAGGGGAGTGACAAGGAGCTGCCGGGTGATCCTGAGCAGCAAATTTAGCAGCCGTTTGCCAGGCAAGATGCTGCCAAAAACCATTGTGCAATTAGTTCTGTTACTGAATGAAGAAGGGAGTTGAAATATTTGTGATCCAGGTTGCGCTAAGCCAGCCGAGTCATACTTGGATGACAGCAAATCAGGCAGGGAAAGTGTGTGTTGCCCAGGGTCTCTAGACAGAAGCTCAGTACCCTGGGCTGTATTCCCAGTTCTTTTCCTGACTTGCTGGGGGACAGTTGGCAAGTCACTTCACTTCCTGGGCTGAGGCTTTCCAGTGTCACAAGGCTGCTGGGAAACTATATTTCATATCTCAGTGCTGTGAGATACTTGGAGGAAGACACTAAAGAGGCTCCCAGCATTATCTGTAGGGTGAGGGCTTGTTTGAATGTGGCTTATACCATATCTATCATCCACTGGGACAGGGGAGATGATGCCCATGTGAGCATGCCCTCATATCATCGTGACATCACAATATAACAAGGGCATGTTGTATTGTGACCGTTAATAGGAGAGGAGGAATGGAAAAGACACAGCAGATGGACAGAGACCAGTTTTAGTTGGGGTCCCACCCTGCACAGCCTTGGAAGAAAATGCTTAGAGCAGCCGTGTGATACAGAGCCATTGCCCTACCTCCTCCTGTTGGAGTCTCTCCAGCAGAAGGCTCACAGTAATGTCAAGGTCCACGTCTGCCTGGCCAAACCCTGGGCCAAGATTGCCCTGAGCTTGGTCCACCAGGCATCTCCCTGCAGAGGCATCACTGGTGGAAAAACCTGAAATAGAGGAAAAGGATTCTGTGGATTTCCATTGTTCTCGTTCATCACCACCCACTAGCAGCTCTGCTGGAGCCAAACCCTGTGGCCTGGCTACAAAGGAAAGGTTTCCTAGCACACCAACAAGGGGAGAGCTCTCCAGGCCAGCCTTCTGGGCTGAGACAGCTGGTACTGCTAAAGAGGCATTTTCCCTTGTGCAGTTTAGTTCTGCCAAAAAGCCCATCTTTGTCAATAGGATAGAGATGATGCTCTGTTCTTAGCAAGCATCAGAAGCTAAAAACCTAGAATCATCAGTCCCGTGTGCAATGGCCACAGCTGTACCAGCCAAAGAGGCAAGAGTGGACCTAGTCAGGGAGAAGAAGATGCATCTTCCCCTTTCTCCTGCTCTGTTATGCTAGGAGATTTGCTTGCAAAATGGCCCAGCCAGTTGGAAGGGGAAATTACTGTGACATTTGTTTTCAGGAAAGTAAGGGAAGTTGTGCAGACAATAACAATTCTTTTCTCCTTGGCAATTAGTTGGAGAATTGGGATCACACACCCAACATGATGGTTTAGGGCCAACGTTTTTGAAAGCAGAGTTGCCTATACACATACCAGGAATAGGGAGGGGCTGGTTAAATTAGAGTGGTTCCCCAACAGCCACTCTTATTAAACCCCATATTTTAACATTGCCATTGGAACACCTTAATTGAAGCTTATTCAATGAGCTTTAGTTAAAGCACCCCCACAGCCATTTTAAAATGGTGGGGGTGGGGGGCCCTTAATCCACATGACAGTGAGGCAAGGCTGGAGCATTTTAATTAGAAAGTGGAGCAGACTCGATTAATGGAGCCTGCTCCAACTGGTTCTAATTAGAACATGAACCAGCACGTCTATAGGCTGCCGTCATGCTTCAGCTTAGGTAATGCATACAGAGACACCTCACACCACCCACCTGGCTGCAAGGGGGACAGGGTCAGAAATACCTCGGGGGATGGAAGGAGACCTTTCCCAGAACATCTAACACAGTCTCCAATGACTGGAGGCATATCAGCGTTCAGGTGCTAAAGGCTTGATCCTGACCTGGTATCGATCACCCAAGCTGCAGTCCAGGCCCCAAAGTTACAGTGGTTTGCACAACTGAAAATCTAGCTCCAGCAAAGCTGATTTTAGCTAATCCAGCTATTTCTTGTGCTTCCAAGAAGGGGTGTGGGACTAGAGATTAGGCATGGAGAACATCGTGGGGATCTTACCTCTGCTGGGTAGTTTCACGTCGATGACTTCCATTGTTCAAAGTCGGCTTCAACAAGCTTTCCTGCTCTAACGCGCTGAGCAGCTCCTATCGCGAAGGCGTCCGGAGGCACTCAAGGCTCCAGGTCCAGGACCCAGGAAAGAGGTGAGCCAACAGCCTTTGTGATGTAAGCACCACTATGACAACTAGGTGACCATGTCCTACCTCACAGGTGGCTGCTGACCAATGAGGGGCTGTGTATCATGGAAGCTTTCACAGGGCTGCATAAGGCTCCAGATACAAGTATCCCCAGAGGAGGGTAAATTTGTTTTGATGTAGAATATCCTAGTCGCCCAGATCACCTTGGAGTTTCCTGTCTTCTCCAGGTGAGCTGTACCTTCCAACACTGATAGAGTATTTAAGTCTGCCTATGCTTGTGTAACCCTGGGCGCGACACTACATGCACCCTCACCTGAATAATGGGATCCTGGGGTACCCAGTAGCCCTGCCCAGCCCCCCTGGGAAGCTGCTGCAGTGCCCCCGAGCGGAGAGCCTCCCCTAACAATCAAGCACCCTTGCAGACAGTTCTCAAACTATTTACAAGATTTAATTATTTACATCATAACAAATAATCATTAAATAAGCACATGG
>NW_005842424.1:1290524-1300061 GCF_000455745.1 Alligator sinensis
TTCCATATCAGGGAAGTTATGCCAAAATTTACCATACTATTAAGGCTGGCTGTGCGGCATCTTACAGGGTGCCAAGCGCAAACATCAGTCTTCTAAAATGGTGCCTGCTAGTGGCAGGTCAGGCATGCAGCATGTGCAGCAGTTTCCCTCGATTATTGCATGCTTCTGACTTGAACTTCAGAAACGGACATCACCCTTTCACTCCTGCTGCAGGTGCTCACCCGTTCTGGAAACTAGGCCATCATCTTAACTCCTTCTATAAAGAAATGGGATGTCTTCCATGTGCCATTTCCTCTTAGCTCATGCCCTCTCTTCAGATTTAAAGACAGAAGGAAGTCTGGTTTGGTGTCTGGGGCTAGGATTCCCCTCTACAGGACCTGGATTAAAACTCCTGGTTCACGTCACACAGACCTCTGGGGACAGGTGTCAGTCCCGCCTTGGGACTGGTGTGAAACAATAGTCTGGAGTGCCAATCTCAATCAGAGCCTTGTTGTTGCTGTCTCTAGTCATAAAAGACATGAGGTACAGTGATACGGGAAGATGAAAGACTTTGCTTGCAGTTAACCAGCTCCCACATCATCTGATCTGCCCTTTGGATTTCCCAGTCCTCGGAAGGATCTGAGCATTAAAGGCCTCCATTTGTACCCTGCTGTCCTTCCCTCCTTGTGAACCTGGGGGGATGAGGCGGGGTCAATGTCAGCACACAAACTCCCACCAAAGGCAATACATCCTACACATGTGCTACTGGCATTTCTCTCTTATTTAGTAGTGTCATTTGTCCTTATTTCCTTTATTGGAATAGAACGGCAACAAGTTCCTTTGACCTGGAAATATAAGTAAAAGTGTAAGGTCTGACCATCAGCCACTTGGCCTATTGCCTGCCCCCACTCTGCCCCCTCCTCCTCTGTCCCCCACTCTTACGTAGTTTAGTGAAGCTTTGACTTTGCTCAGAGGGATGGGCAGGATCCAGACCCAGCCAGCATGGGAACTGCACCCACCAACAACAACTAGTGCCCGGGGAGGAGAGACAGAAGATGGAGGACTTAGAATATCACTCAGAATATCAAGGCAGCAGGTTTCCCAGGGGTGTAGAGGTGCCCTCAGTTGGGCTGGCTGGGCAAATGCAAACAGGCAGTTATCAATCAGTCCATAGCACCACTGAGCTTCTCTGTTCAGCCAGACTAATTTCACCTCCAACACGTATTTTTATACAAACCAAAATAAAGCAGTCTTTCCTGCCCAAGTACAGGGGGGGCTGGACCCGATGATCTTGTAAGGTCCCTTCCAGCCCCTAACATCTATGAATCTATGAAAAAATAATAAAAATAAACACAGCCTATTTTTTTGGCTTTGATTTTTCCTCTGTTCTGACACATGGTGACCATGAGTTTCTCCCGATCCCAGAAAGGAAACGTGGCAAAATGTCTGAGAAGGAGACAAATTTCAACCCTTACTTTTGCCCCCAAGGAGGGGGAATAACTTCACAACCCCAAGAGAGCAACTGGTGGTGGATCAGCTTGGGTCCCAAACCACATGTAACTGAAACCTGCCACGTTGCCAGCATGGGCTGGTTGTTTCAGACTTTGCTTTTTCTGATACACCAGTGTTTTTACAGAGAGATAATTAACGCACAATCCATATCTCACCATGAATTCCTGTGGGATGGCAAGGCACCTGCAGTGTTTGCTGCAAGGGAGATGTGTGAGATCACCACTGCCCATGTTTGATTTTGCCTTATTTGCCCAGCAGTAGAATCGCAGTGACTTATGGTCACAGAGTTTCTGCAGCAGGATGGTGAATGGGTGTTAGCTACCTGCAGTGAAAGCACACCTTTTTTGCATTTGGAGCTGTAGCACCTGATAAGACAGACATTAGTAGCAGCTACCCTGTCTGGGTAGTGCTGCACAAACAGGCACAGGCTGACAAATGCTTGTCCTTTCATTCCTCCCATGATACCATCAGTTTCTTGACATATAATGCACCTGCTGACAGCCCTGAAATTTAAGCTTTTGGTAATTCTTTTCCTCCACGGTCCCATGCTTTCCCCGTGTCCCAGCTTCAAAAGTTTCCCTTAGCATGGTGGCCGGAGGCACTGTTCCTCCTCCTGAGTGTGTGGCTGGAAAGTCTGTCTCGCTGTCACAGTCACTTAAAATGTCCTCGTCCCCTGCGAACTGTCAAGTCTGAAGGCCAATGTCATGGGGAGGGAGCTCACTGGAGTCCTCAGAGACTTGTACTTTCAAGCAAGCTATGTGCTCAGGGAAGGGAAGTCTCTCCAGGTCCGGGTGAAGGTGGCCCCTTGCGGGGAGATGCAAGTCCTCAGAGGAAGGGTTAAAATGAAGACCCTCTGTCAGCACAGTCACCTGAAGGAAGGCCTCTTGTTGGCACCTGTCCATGTCCACGTTATGCTGCTCATATCCTTCTGCTGGATATCCAGAGTCTCCCAAGGAGGAGCTGTCCAAAAGGAGGTTTTCTCGCAGTCTTGGAAACCCGAGGTGTCCTCTTCAGTCTCCCTCCAGACAAAATGAGAGAACCCATACCTGACTGGAAGGATGCAGGGCTGTGGGCACATCTAAGCCCCAGGCCAGTGGCTGGCAGGGAGAGTTCTCTGGCAGCTGCTGGAGAAGCAGCTCCTGCAGGAGAGGAAAGAAAGGCTGTCACAGTTTGGCTGCCTGAGATGCTACTGCTACTGTGCTGCTTACTTACCTGTTGTTATTTTAAGTGGTGAACCAGGCTGCGGCTGTAGGGAAGGAGGAGACCTCACGGGGGCACACTACTGTGTCATGTAGAGGCTCCAGCACCAGTGACAGGCTCCAACACACACACACACAAAGTAACATGTTACGAGTTTTGCTTGTCAGCAGCTTGAGGTGCAGTTTCCCAGAAACCCCTGCACCTATCTCCTTGAAACTTGACAGACTTTGTGGCTTTAGCAGCAGCTATCCTCCCTGCTGGTTTAATTCAAATAAGGATGTTAGGATGTGAACCCTTGCATTTTCCTGCCCTGTGTCTCTTGCATTTTCCCGCCCTCCCCCCCGCCTTGCTCCTTTTCCCCTGCTGTTTGCAATCTGCTTTTTCTCCTGCTCTTTTCCCTTGTTGATTTGTTCTGAGCCTAAACACTGAAGGGTCTTGGTTTCAAGTTAGAGATTTAACCAGGCATTGTTTACTTAGGGGCTTTAAATGGTTAATTGTCTAACTGTTTGATTGTTTGTTCAATTGTAAAGTAGAGGAACTTAAACCAAACAGGGAAGGGAAACCAATGGTATATGAAAATATAAAAGGCTTTTGAGAACTTTAAGTGACCAAAGACAGTAGGGGTGATGACATCATGTGGGCACAGAGAGGAACAGCACACACACCAACTGTGTGAGGGACAGGCTGGGGTGAGTGGAAAGTTTCATGATAATGACCTAATGCATAGGCAATTCCATGTAAATGTAGGGGCAGAGTTGTGGGTGTAACAGGAGGGAACTGGGCACGGTTTAATGCTAATGTGTGTGGACTGGAAAGTATAAATGTATGAATGTAATGATGTTCTGCGCGGTGTTTGCGGTGTTCTGTGCAGTGTGTGCGTGGTGGCCATTCCTCTGTTTGGTGGGGACCCGCCCGAAGTTGCCTCCACTTCAGTAAAGCTGTTGAACGCAGTGTGTGCTTGTGTTTGCCCCCTGCTCTGCTCTGGCAGAGTATCAGGATCCCATGGGCAATTGGTTCATCGGATTCCCTAGTCATTGGGCCTCACGTGGGGTTGAGGTTTAACAAAGGAAACAAAAGTCAAAGTTATAGGCATTTTCATGATTCCCCATTATAGCTTATGGGTGAAACGTTGAAACACATCAAAACAGCAAAACAGTTTTGATGAGATGAAATGGAACAGTGCTTCAAAACAGCAAAATGAAACACTGTCCCTTTGAAATGGCAAAATGGAAGTTGAAATGGAACGCTCTTTCACGCAGCCCTAAATGCCACTCTCAGTGAGAGGGAGGGAAGCTCCCATGAATTAGTTTTTGTTTATCTAAGGGCAAGAACATGTACATGGGCTGTTAGTGCAGAACAGCTGATGTGTGGTAAAGTTCCACTCTGCCTTGCCTCACACGATACATACAGACATTAAACTTAGATTGACCTTACCAGGGTTAGGGAGATCAAAATGCCTGATTGTATAAGTGTGCAGAGGGCTTAAATTCCCCCCCAAACAGAGCACCCAATCTAAGTTAGTTCACCTGAGTAGGTGCACTAATTTAGATTAAGATCAGATTAACCCAGTCTAAAAAGGAGTTAACCTGATCTCCTAAATTCCTGTACACATTTGCAGCACAGCCTTAGGGCTGGGGAAGCCCAGTCATTTGCCCCATCCCTAGAGCTGTGCTATTCCTACACCTCTGACCCTGGCTGGGCTATTTTTAGCCCTCTGACCTCAGCCTCTCCCCCCCACCCCCAACCAGGCAACTCACCTCCGCAAACCCACCAACCTGCCAAACTCTTCCTCCATCTGCCAACCCCCATGGTGGACACACCAACCCCCCCAGTCCTACCCACCTCTCCCCCAACCTGAGTTACTTACATGGGTTCCTGCACGGCTCCCAAGAGTAATGACACACTGCTCCTGGAAGTGGCAAATTCCCACTTTTGGTCTAGGTGGGTGTAGGGTGTGATGAGTGTGATGAATATTTGTTTGCACCCATGGGGTCTCTTTCACCCACCCATCCCCTTAAATGCATTCAGTATGTCTTCTGCATTGTACTGAAAATAAATTTACAGTAAGAAGAGTTCTTCCATTCTTAAGAGAAGTGTGAAGGGAATTTGGCACCATTTGAACATGTTGGTATTATGATCTTTTTAATCTTTGAATTGCAATGAATGTGCATAACTGTATTTACTACAGAAAGCAGGGTAGAGATGGACTAACTAAATCAGAGATGCAAATGAACTGCAATCAAACTACCTCTTCTCTCTATTTACTAGTGTATTTGGGCCAGTTCCAAGGCTCATCTATTATGTATTGGAAACAGACTGGCTATCAGGCTTCTGTTGGCTCGGTGGACTGTAATGTCCTGGCAAACACTGACCCACCTGTGTAAGGTATTACTTTCCATTCCCACCTTCCACAACTGTATTCCCCTAACTGTCTTCTCTAATATGTAGAGATTTCTTTCTTGCTTGCTTGCTTGTGAAGGTATTATAACAGAGAGAGAGACTCAGGATGGGACATTCAGTCAGATCCTGAATGGGTTGAAAATAAAGAGCTTCAATGTACCTTGTTTTTTTTAATCAAATCCAGTCTCTACCATACTGATAGACTACCCCAAACACACATAGCCAGATCCTAACTATGGTTATGTTAGTTATATACTACTTCCAATATAGGGAGATTGCCAGGGGCACTCCTGGAGTCGATGAACAATGCAGTCTAGTGAACACTGGATAGTATAACAAATTCCAAAGACACCAGGAAAAATTAGAGAAGCCTTGAATTTAATTAATATTATGCCAAGAGTTAAATTGGTCCCTGGCAGCAGAGAAGTCGGACAGTTGAAAGTAGACTTACAGGGTGTGTCTACATGGGACACTTTACTGTACAGTAGTGTAGTTTACTGTGAAGTAAGCATGTGTGTCTATATGTGCACATGCTTACTGCTCAGTAAACCTTGCTAATCATGAGTAAATTTTCTACTTGTAAATGCAAGTAGCAAATTTACTTTTGATTTGTAATGGCACTGTAGCTCTCATGTAGACACCCAACTGGGAGGAAATCGGCTCCTGGTCAGCCAGGGACCAGGGGGCAGGAAGATTGTTCTCTGCCCCCAGGAGCTGCCTGCTGCTGGGACGGGCTCCACCACTGGAGCCCAGGTGGGGACTGTCACCCTGCCCCTGCAGAAGAGAGCTCCAAACCCTCTGCTCCAAGATCACAATTGGATAGCAGGGGCTGGGAGATCCTTATCAGCTCCAGCTCCACAGCTGCAGAGCCGGCACTAGTAGATCCACTGTCAACTGCCCCACCGAGGGAATTGGGGCAGGGGTTGGGACCTGCCCCTCCCTTACAGCTTTTCCAAAATCCCCTGTGCCTGCTTGGGGAGCCAAGGCCAGGAGCTCCCTGCTGCTGGGGCAGGGGGACATTGTCTCTGCCCCAGCAGTAGGTAGCCCCTGGGGGCAGGGTGTAATGTCCCAGCCCCAGCTAGGAGACAGCTGTTTCCTGGTCTGGTGCTCCCTGCCAGTGGTGACAGGGCCCCATTGCAGGGTCCCAGGAAGCTGGAGCAGTTTGCTGGCATTAGGAGCAAATCTGTTCCTGCTTCCCTGCCTGTGTAAATGCTTGCCTAGGAGTGTTTACTCACGAGTAGTTTACCTGTGAGTTAAATGATCCTGGATCAAATGCATGTGTAGACACAGCCACAGACAACTTCCCACTTTCTTTCTTGCTTTCATTAAGCAGAGTTCTGGTGCAGGTCTAGGACACAAACCATTTTGTTAAGCTATAGGTCAATTTTCATAATTAAGTCTGTGGACTACACTGGTATATATCCACTGAGGATCTGGTCTAATACCTTATGAAAAACTGGTAAGATAATCTTCTCGATTAAAAAAGTATTTTCAAGCCAAATTAGATATACTTCTGGCCATGTGATGCAGTAGTAACATACACAGGTTGGTGTATATCCACTGAGGATCTGGTCTAATACCTTATGAAAAACCAGTAAAATAATCTTTTCGATTAAAAAAGTATTTTCAAGCCAAATTAGATATACTTCTGGCCATGTGATGCAGTAGTAACATACACAGGTTGAACATGAGGGGTTTTTTTTTCCTTTCTTCTTTACAAGAATTCTGGCTATTGGCAAAGGCAGCTGTTCTCTCTGGTGAGTATATCAGGGAAATAAGGAATAAGGATCAAGAGTTTATGAGGAAATGCTTGGATTTTATTTTTAACATAATTTTTTTTCCTAGAATTATCTTTTAATATTAATGACTCTCAAAATCTTTAAGTAGGACAGAAGGAACATTTGCTGAATAACAATTACTTCTTTGTTAATTCACATTTAAAAAACAATCTGGCAGCATCTATTACACATAGCAGTATTTGCTACAATTTGTACTTACAGGGCATGTCTGCATGTCGCGGTTACTGCGCCGTTAGTTACTGCATGGTAAGGGGTTTTTAGGCCAGCGTCTACATGTGTAGCTGTTAAAGCACAGTAAGCTGCGTGTGGACTGACTTGGGACTAAAGTTAGCCCCAAGTCAGTCCGCACACAGTGTTACTGAGCAGTAATGCGTTACTGTACAATAACTAATTACGCATAAATTGGATCGCTGTGTGATGCGGGTATCAAATTTATGCCCAAGTTGCCTTAGTCACCATACTTACTGTGCAGTAAGGGCATGCACGTGTAAACGCATACCATTACTGTGCAGTAATTTTTGGTTACTGAGCGGTGACCTAAATTACTGTGCAGCAAATGTTCACGTGTAGACACCCCCACAGAGTATATTATGGTGAAGGCTGTTTAAGCATGGAACTGTTTTTTCATTTTAGAATGAAAAGTTGCTATTGTGATATAACTGTAGTTGTTTAAAAGTCAAATGGCACAGGCCTTATTGTATATCCCAAATAAACTTAATTTGCCATTTTACTGCAAATATTGTAACTTCAATTCAGCAAGAAGTGAGTTAAACTGACAAAAAAACCCTCTACTGAATTCTATTCTTTCCAATCTTCGTATTTGTAATATGTTTATAGAATTGTGTGCTTTCCAAACAGATATTAATAACAATAGAATTATTATTACAACTGGGTAGACTTGAACAAGCTAAGTGTGGTGCCACAGTGGACTGATGTAACTCTTTCCAAATTATTTTTTCTTTACCTTTCAGAAAAGAAGAAACCTGAACACTTTGGATGAATTAAAATCCTTTCCCCTGAGCACTCATTAGTTTGATCCACTAAAGGGCTACTTCATATTACCCTCCAAGGTAGCCCAGGGTTGGATCAGACTCCTTTCAAAGGAAACTGGTTCAGCTTTTTAGTAGTATAACCAACCATACACATGCAAAAATCCCATAAAAGTGAAAACATAAAATAACGTGAAAAATCACAGAAGCAACTACTGCCTTCGATGCCTTGAAAAGCTTTAAAGAAGAACAACAAAAAAGAGCTGTGGTGATTTGTTGCTGCTGTTAATTCAGAAAATCCTATAAAGTCACTAGAGCAGGGGTACTCAACCCCCAGCATGTGAGCCAGTTTCAGCCTGTGGAGCCATGTTATCTGGCCTAAAGGGATCCCCAAAGATCTAAAAATTTGGCAGTGGGGGAGTGGTGGCAGCATTATTTACCACTCACCGGTTGCCAAATGTCCAGACCTATGAGAAGCCCTGCAGGCAGATAGCATGGCCCTATGCCCTAAATTGGATGCATGGAGGCTAAGCAGCACAGGCCCAATCCATGCACACAATGCCAGGTTAGTGTGGATCTGATCTAGGTAGTACAAGGTGGGATCTGGGTGTGCAGGTGTGATCAATACATTATGAGATGGGATCTGGGAAGCATGAGGCAGGATCTGGGAGGCACAGGGCTGGATCCAGGCAGCGTGAAGCCATATTTAGGTGTGTGGGGCCCAACCTGGGCAGCACAAGGCTGAGTCTGGGTGCATAGGGTCGGATCCAGGTGGTGCAAGGCCAGGTCCAGATGACCAGGTCTGGGTGTCCAGGCCTAATCCAGGTGGTGACTGACCAAATCAGGATACATGAAGCCTAACCCCATGTGCTGACCCTGCACAAGATCCAGCATGCAGACTAGCCCTCCACCACTTTCCTGGCCCATGGGGCAGGAGGGATAGGGGCACCACTATACTAAAGGAAACAGCTGCTTTGTATATTAACAAGGTTTTCAATTTTTTTTTCAACTTTAACTCTTTTTTCATTGTGTGTGTGACAGTCAAGTCTCGTTCTTGCAGGAAACAATGAGAGACTTGAACTTCATATTATTTTTGTCTTTATCCTGCTTAGCTGTGGGAAGCCAAGTCTCAGTACTGTGACTGACACAACCAGTGAACATTAGCTCCTGAATCTCTAAGCCAGTCATCTGATAATGATAATGAGTGAGAAAAGGATTTCAAAATTGCTACTCCTTTCCTTCACTGGTTTCATTTTTCCTGCCCAGCATTGCTTTCACACTTTTCCATCTGTTCCCCAGCCTTCCATATCTTACAGGTCCCAAAACAAAACATAAATAAGAATTTCTCCCCACACCCTTTACCCTGTGATGCACCACTGCAATTCAAGATGCAGGATTGCTTTACAGTTAGTTGTTAGTGCTTACATTGGATAACCTCTCAGTGTTGTTACATCAGTTTTTTGCAGGAACACTGCGTGCCCCCAGACACTGGGGGGCACGGCGAGCTCCTGCAGGTGGCAGCAGTGCTGTTGGCAGTGGGAGCATGGCAGCGGCAAGCGGGGAGCTCCCGCAAGCAGCAGTGACGCTGTTGGCAGCAGGGGGGTGGCTGGCAAACACTGACCAGTGTTCAGCAACCACCTGCAGACGATGCCGGCCGG
>NW_005842424.1:1300071-1301790 GCF_000455745.1 Alligator sinensis
CCAGTGGAAATCGTGGACTGCCCACAAATGCCACTGGCAGTGTCAGAGTTGAGGGTAGGGGTGGCAAGCAGTGACTACCCTCAGGCACCACTGGCAGTGTTGGCAGTGCCTTTTCACAGGGGGTACACCGCCACACTCAGGGGGTGCACGTGCACTTGTGTGCACCCTCTCCATGCCACCAGTGGTTTCTTGGCTACAGTTCTATTGAGATATGCATTAAAGCCAAGGATTAAATAAGTGTTCCATATATATAACATTTGTGTACCCTTCCAAAAAATTCAGCATGCATTCTTGGAGTACAGAATGAATATTCTAAGAATTTTTAGTTGAGTATGGTAATATTTGAATACCACTTTCAAATAATCTCTTACATTGTCTTTTGATTTTTTTTCTGAAGATGATACCCATCTCTTTCAGTTAATTATGCTTTATTTTTTAATTTTCTCTTTAAGGGATGAATGTTTTCATTTATATCAGAATAAGACAAAGTAATTTACTATGTCTGTCATCAACTAGACTTTAGAGCATGCAAACTTTAACTTAAAAAGAAAATCAAAGTCCTCAAGGCTGTGAAGAAGACCCTTGCACTGAGCAAGGATTAGTGAAGTGTTCTCAAGTATGCAACTGGCCTGAGATGTTTGCTGAGTCCCCTTATGTGAATTGTTATTATTTATGTTTTTAAATTAACAAAGTCACAGTGGATGAGACTCTGACCCTATTGAAAACAATGGCAAAACTCTTATTGACTTTAGTGAGTCTAGAATTTCACCCCAAGCCCCAACTTTACTCCTTTGAATGGGTGAAAAGCAAATGCCCTCTTGATATTAAGTTTGGCTGAGACAGCCCCCTACTCCCAGCATCTTCTGTCTCTCACCCAGGGCAGCCCTGGCCCTGCCCGTCCTGCACAGATCCTGGGGCATGCACTCCCGCCCCATGCCATCCTGGACTGGTGGCAGGAGCAGTGGTGAGAGCCACTGGACAAGCCACCAAACAAGCAGCTCCTGGACTGGTGGTGCACAGCAGTGTGAGCTGCCCCACCCACTCCCTGGGCAGCACTTGCCCCAGCCCAGGTCCCAGCCCCAGCTCCGATCCCTCCCTGGCTGTGGGGGTGCTGATCTGTGCCCCCTCATGCCTCTTCCCTCCCCCCTCCACCCACCACAACAGACTTACCAGCTGGAGGCAGCTGTGTCCAGTTTAGTTTATGGCCAAATCTCTGAAGCAGTGCTGAATCTTTTCCAAATCAATCTGGAGGCTTCTAATTTGATTCGGACCTTTTAATACAGGGGCGGGCAATTATTTCAGGTGGAGGGTCGCTTACCCAGTTTTGGCAAGCTGTCGAGGGCCGCATGGGTAGCCCTGCCCCTTGACAGGTGCCATGCCCCCTTGTCACCATCTTGGTACCAATGTCCCAAGGCCAGCACCAGTGGGGCCCAGAGCAGGGCACAGCCTGGCAGGGGTCTGTGGAGCCAGGCAGGGCTGCACCAGCAGGGAGGGGGAAGCTGACCCAGCTCCACAGAGTCCCTGCCAGCTGGGACCCTGTACTCCTGCTGCTCTACTTTGGGCCCCACCAGCAATGGCCCCAGAACACTGGTGTGGGCCTAGTGCACCCGCTCACTCCCAGTGTCCCCCCAGCCCTGCAGTACAGGTGGGGGGCAGTGCACAGCCATGACCCCTGCTCACTGGCATGGAATGAGCTGGTGCAGAGCATGAGGAAAAGAA
>NW_005842424.1:1301817-1302071 GCF_000455745.1 Alligator sinensis
CTCCCTGCTCCAGCCACTTGCAGCCCACACAGGGCTGTCTGGAGCAGGCACAGGCATCCCCATGTTGGCTGCAAGCAGCTGCAGCATGGGGCGCCGGCCACAGGGCAGGCGAGGGGCCACTTTTCCTGCGCTCAGCATCAGCTTGTAACCTGCCCCCACTGCCAGCCTGGGACCTGTGCCGGCTCCAGGTTCGTCTGTCGGGGCTGTGCACAGCAGCAGCAGTTGCGGCCCCCCCGCTTGCTGCGCCAGGCAGT
>NW_005842424.1:1302081-1306285 GCF_000455745.1 Alligator sinensis
CAGGGGGCTGCAGCTGCTGCCACCAGGCACAGCCCCAACGGGCAAACCCGGAGCTGGCCTGGGGCTGGCAGCGGGGGCGGGTTACAAGCTGGTGCTGAGCGCGGCAGGGAAAAGTGGCCCCCCCACCCCTGCCCTGTGCCCCACACTGCTGCTGCTCGCAGCCCGCATGGGGCTGCCTGTGCCTGCTCCAGACAGCCCCGCGTGGGCTGCGAGTGGCTGCAGCAGGGAGTGCCAGCCACGCAGCGGGCGAGGGGCTGCTTTTCCCCAGGCTCCTTCCCTGCCCTTCCTCCCCACCCCTTACCTGAGTTTCTGGGGCAGTCATGTAGTCCCAGGCCAGAAGCCCTTGCTGGAGCCTCTGGTTGTGGGGGCGGGGCCAGGCAGGCTCTGCTGTTGTGGGAGCCTGCCAGGCTTTCCCTGGGTCCTACTGCCCCTGGTTCCTTCATTTTTGACAAGAACCAAGGACAGATCAATATTAATTTTCTAAATTTTTTAGGGGGCCCGTGGGCCAGATAGAATGGCCTCGTGGGCTGGGGCCGTATTTTGCCCCCTCCTGTTTTAATAGGTCTCCTGATTCAATTCAGATTTGGAGATTCGGCCACCAAATCAGGCCGAATCTCTTCCAAATCAAATTGGCTACTGAAGCTTTGCACAGCCCTGATAGATATACTGATATTTTGACACTTATTTTACCTATTATTTTTATTAAACACACACACACACACACACACACACACGGGTTTTATTTATATATAAAAACTGAGTTTTCTTGCATCTCAATAGTCATACTTTACTTTCAGTTTCAAATAACAAAGACTGAAACATGCTGTATGAAGAGAGACTTCTAACAAACATTGAAAATAGTTGCCAAGAGATTTAAAAAGTAAATCAGTCTCTTAAACCATAATAACTAAACTGGATTAATTTCTTCTAGGCAGAGACATGATAATATTCACAAGGCAATTACTAGATTTCATTTTTGTAATCAGTCAGATCACCCCAATGGCCATCGCAAACCTTGTTGCAGAAAAAAGCAAAAATGGATGCAACTCATATGCTTGGTTTTAATTAAAATGGGCTGGGAGAAAATTTGTAAATTGGATTGAAACACACATAGGGCAGGTACAGACATTATACTTTTACCAGTATAAGTGAGCAGAAACATGTCTATATCCATAACAGAACAGAAGTTTGGCAACACAGACTGGTTTAAAAATGGCAGAGGCCAGCCTAATATTTGTCCCCTCGCCCCAACAAAAGGTGAATGTGTGTTCTGTTTACTACTGATCTAAATTACACTTCTTACAGAAAACCATGTAACTTAGATCAATTCCTCCTCGAGCTTTTTGAATGTCTGTACCTAGCCCTGATAAGTTTTCATTATAATTCTCCTTCCTCACTTGCAGTTGATTTGTTGTTGTATACTAGTGATATTAATTGATACCTGCTTTTCCTGCATGTTATTAGTGGGTTTGCTGTTAATCATAAAAATAGAAATCATATTTATTCAGCAGAAAGATCTACAAAGCACCATGCCCTTAGAAATATTTTGCAGATGTTTTCGGCTCTAAAAGGCTGTGCACCAGTAGTTCTAGCCTTCTGCTTTCATCTGTGATATTTATGGGTGTATCTACATGTGCGCTGGATTGTTGTTGCTTAGTACTAAATGACTGCGCAGTAACCGGTGGTACCGCACAGTCCTGTCCCATCACTGCATGGTTATTTTTAGTTGCTACTGCACAGTAGCATTGCTATTGTGGTTTGTACCTGGCGATGCTACATCGCTGTAGCAATGAGCTATGATCATAGCTATGACAATGTAGTGTCTCATGTAGATGTGCCCTGTAAGTACTTCTTTTGCCAAAATCACAGAATGTATTTTTTACCTTTATGTACACATAATCAAACACAACAGGCTGTTAATTAAAGGTTGGTCTGTAAAATAAAATTGCACCAAAACAGTAAACCCGGTGCAAGAGACTCTGGATAAACTCTCATTTCACAGAAAGTAACGCCAGGGCACACTACTAGATCATCTAACCTGACCTCCTGTGTATTACAGGCTATTCAAATATTACCCATATACCCTATAACTAGATATGGCAGAATTCAATTTTGATTTTTTAATAATTTTGACAACTAAAATCAATGTTTATTTTTAAGTGTTAATTTAGATGTTTATTGATTTAAATTAAATTGACAACATAAAGCTCTTCCGCTCCCAGAATGGCAAAAAGAAGGCCAAGAAAACAACAAAACTTGTATTGTTTCTAACTGGAGTCCCACGAGTAGGTTGCTTCACCTCTTTTTACAATCTCCCCCTTGTTGCCTCCAGCTGTGCTGTCCCTCTCAGGCCTGCCTTGCTCCACAGCTGCTGCTTCTGATCCAGCTCAAATACTCTTACCTCCCTCCCCCCACTCTGGGCTTTGGGTGGAGGTTTAAGTAGCCTGTTATCCCCCTCCAACCTACTGCAATATTTTTTTCACTATTTTGACCATCTTTGCCTAGTTTCTTTTATTTTTAAAAATTAATATATTGTAGCAGCCTTTAAAAAACGGACCCACCTGAACAGAATGGGAAGGGCTGCCTGGCAGAGACAGAGTTTGTCCCCGAGGGGACACTGTAGGCTCTGAGGGCGAGTGAAGCTGTTTGGGAGCAGTCCTGTTGGAAGTGGGAGGGGTGATGTAACCCCGGCAAAGTTTGAAAGAGAGCCCTTAGCAAAAGCCCTGGAAGAGCCCTGAGCCGGGATTGGCTGAGAGGCTTGGATAAAAGGGGGAGCAGTTTTTCCCGCGGGGGGGACAAGAGAGAGAGGGAGCTGAGGGACGGGCTGGAGACTGGCTTGAGTCTCAGCGCAGTGGTCCCTCGGAGAGCCCCTGAGAGAGGCCTGCGGGAGCGGAGTGGAGAAGCTGCAGCGGCAGGAGCAGGCAGGGACTGCTGGTGCGGAGAACCCAAGTCTGAAGAGACCTGACTGCAGCCAGCGTGGCTGGGTGAGCACAGCAGAGCCAGGTGGGGACTGCCGGAGTCTGCCCTAGTTTCCCTGAGGGAAGGGGGCAAAGGCAGGGGAAGGCTGTCTTGCAGGAACTGCAGAGGAGCTGCTGCTTGCTGCGCAGAGACCCCAGGAGCACGGAATCGGACACCAGTGCCAGGGAGTGTGCACATACCACGTGCAGGGACACAGACAGTCCCGCTCCCTGAGATACCCTGCCAGGGGCAGTGCACACGGGATCCCCAGTACACCGTGTGCAAGTGAGAGGCTGTGTAAATAAGTCCTTGTGGGTTTAGTAGACAGTATATCCATGTGCTTACTTAATGATTATTTATTTTGATGTAAATAATTAAATCTTGTAAATAGTTTGAGAACTGTCTGCAAGGGTGCTTGATTGTAAGGGGAGGCTCTTTGCTCGGGGGGCACTGCAGCAGCTTCCCAGGGGGGCTGGGCAGGGCTACTGGGTACCCCAGGATCCCATTATTCAGGTGAGGGTGCATGTAGTGTCGCGCCCAGGGTTACAATATATTTTAGCAAATTAGTGAGGAACTAATGCAAGGAACTGATTATTGCTGGATAGATAGTCATCTTGTCAGATCCAGTATAAAAATGTGGCTGGCTCCAAAATACCAAAAACAGCCACAAATAATGCAAAACGTTTTCAACATGCAATCTCTTCAAGAGCTGAAGGTCTGTAAGGATTTCCAGTGGTGATTTCCCCAAAAGCTCTCTGCCCTGCCCACAACTGAAGGCAATATTGAGGAAATCTTGAAGGGTTTTAAAACTTCTGTCCATATGGCTGTGCTGAATCTGTTGGCTATATGACCCACTGATACCAAGCCTGGTTCGTAGACAGCAACACCAAGATCCAAACGCTCCTTGACTGGAAGAGAAGGACTCATTCTGCCTGGCAACATGACACCTCATCTCAGAAGGAGACATATCAGCTTCTCAAAACTGAGGTTTCAAGGAGGATCTGAGAAATCAAAAAACAGTTGTGGCTGTGGCAGAAATGCCCCGTCGGTGCCCCTCTCCCGAGATCTGTCTCAGCCAGCCTGAGAGGCTGCTGTTGAATCTCTCACAGCGGGGATCTCGCTCCTTGTCTGCAGACAAAAGCCTGGCGCCTGGGAGGCGATGCTCTGGTCACCTGGGCAGGGGGGGGAAGACCCGGCCCTGTGCGCGGGCCCAGGTAGCCAGGGATGCTTTGCAGATTGGACGGTT
>NW_005842424.1:1306645-1307406 GCF_000455745.1 Alligator sinensis
CCATTGGACGATCAGGCCTGTGTTTTCCAAGGTGCGCAGAGCCAGAAGTGAGTCCAGAGCCTTGGATGGTGGCAGCGGGAACCCCAGGCTAGCGGGTGTGCTCCAGGGAAGGGGTCGGCCGGACGGGAGGCACCCTAAGGGAGGCACTCGGAGCCTGGAAGGTGGTCGGGAGCAGGGAGGTGGGCGGCTCAACGCAGGAGCGCCCCCTACTGGCCCGCCACAGTGGCAAAAAGAGATTCAGTTCTGCACTAACAAATATGAGATGCATAGCTTCTTTCAGGCAACAAAAGCCATCTACAATCCAACCTCCCATGGTCCTACTTTCCTGCAATTTGAGGAGTGTTGAACCATCCTGCAAGACAATGAATCTATCCAAGCTAGATGAAAAGAACACTGAGGTATTTTTGAACTGCGAGTCAATTGTGACAGTCTGTTCCCTAGGATCCCAAAAAGGGATCTGTTGCCAACCATCCTATCCTAGAAACATTCTGGCAAGGCTACTGGACTAGATGGCATACCTGCTGAAATCTTCAAGGCTGGCAGAGATGAACTGGTACTAAGACACCACAAATTTATTCTTCAGCTTTGGAACAACGAGGAGATCCCTGGGGACCTGCAGAATGCTAACATAAACATATCTCCTTGAAGATACTCACGATGTGCAGAAATTATTGAGGTATCACCCTCCCGTCCACAGAAGGAAAAACCTGCCCCAACAACTTCCTGAACCATCTTCTACTTCTTGCCAAGAAATTCCTGCT
>NW_005842424.1:1307453-1340984 GCF_000455745.1 Alligator sinensis
CATCCCACAGGGCAATTGATATGATCTTGGTTGTCTACCAGGTCCAAGAAAAGTGTCAAGAACAGCATCAGGGCCTGTATATGGCTTTCACTAACTTCACTAAGGCCTTTGACTCAGCTGTGAAGCCTTGTAGAAAGTACTGGCTAGATTTGGATGCCCTAAAAAGTACTTTAAGGTCCTGAAGCTTTTCCATGACCAGATGATTGAGACTGGTGGGGGTTTTTTGTAGTGGATCAGAGACAGATCCATGTGTCTCCAAACTGGGGTCAAGCAAGGATGCATTCTTGCCAAAATTCTGTTCTCCATTTTTTTGACCGGCATCCTCCTGGTTCTCATTAAGGATTGCCTCCCTTCCAGAACTGACACTGAGTACTGAACAAATGGAGTGCTTTTCAAATCAGGAACATTTTTTGCTTGAAGACCAAAGCATTCAAAACAACCGTCCTTGACCTTCAATACTCTGATGACTTGAGCATTCTTGCACATACTGCAGGAAACCCCTCCCCCCAACCATGCTGGATCTCTTTGCAGAAGCCTACCAAATCTTGGGTCTCTTTCTCTCATATTAAGAAGACTAAAGTGCTCCATCAGCCTGCTCCATTCCATGAATGTAACTTTTCTTACCTCGGTAGCCACTTCTCTCAGAAAGTGAACATTAGTGAAGAGATCCAGCACAGGATCCAGTGTGCAAGTGCTTCCTTCAGGAAATTGCTTCAGTGTGTTTTTATTGATTGCGATCTCTGGAAAGACACAGAGTTCCAGGTCTGTGATGCAGTTGTCATCCCCGCTCTCCTCTATGGATGTGAAATATGGATGAGCTACTATTGTCATCTCCTCAATAGCCTGGAGAATAATCACTAACTATGCCTCCATGTAGTGATCGTCCCATATCAAATGGGAAGATCACTGCACAAACAACAGCATCCTTGCTGAAGTCAATGTTACCAGCACTGAGTCAATAATCCTCAAGTGCCAACTTCACTGGTCCAGTGTGTGCAGATGCCCAACTCTCAACTCCCAAAACAAGTGCTGTATTTTCAGCTTAGCTGCAGCATGAGATCTCATGACAGCGTGAGGAAATGCTACAAAGACACAATGAAGTATACTTCAAGAAAATAGATGCAACATCAAGACGTGGGAGGAGCTGGCTGCTAACTGACTCTGAGGTTGCAATGCCCTTGATTAAGTGGCAGTCCACATTGAGGTAAAGCACCTTGCCCTCAAAGAAGAGAGAGTGGAGAAAGGAAAAGGAGAGAAATCCTGGCCTACAGCCTACTCTCCTCTGTGGAAAGGCTGCAACTTGTGTGGATAGATCTACAGTTCAAAGATTGGACTCATAAATCACCTCAAGACCCATCAGTGAGTTATAGTAGAGATCATCCTCGAATTGAGGGATTGCTCCTGATATAATTTAGCCAATTAGTGCACATTCCAATAATGTTATCTTTGTTTTTGCTTTGATGTTAAATGGAATAATAAAGTACTAGCCCCACAGCACATTAGTAAAGCTTCTAGTTTCTCTTTAATTAGAGGAAATTGTTTGTTACGTTTATATGTGATGGTGTACCACATCATCTGCACTCTTCTCAAAATCCTAAATCTGTCCATGCTAGTGCCTGTGTGCCAGGGAATTTTATTAGGTGAAAGATACCCAGATAATCCCAACAAGCAAATCCTATTGCATACAGCAAATGAAGGCAACCCTTCCTTCCTCCAATCTGACCTAGGAAAAATAAATCCTTCATTCCTTGACACCAGATCTGGCTATCAGTAAACCCTGATCACATGAGCAAGATACACCAAAAGACTGGAGGACTCTCTGTATCACCTCAGATGACAGGGTCATCCCCCTCAGTATCCCGTCTTCAACTATACCCTGTCTCTGAGGTGAGAGTAAGGAGAAAACAGGATGCCAAATTATGCATCAGAAGGAAAATTCACTGCAGGTGACTGGCTGAAGCCCTGAATCATAAGATTTAATTATTATTGTTATCTTAATGTTGAGCTGCAAGTATTATGAGTATGTCCAGAGATCATAGGAAAGTAGGGCTAGAAGGGACCTCCTGACATTATCTAATCCAGCCATCTACTCAAGGCAGGATCGCCTCTCACTAAAATATCCCAGCGAAGTATCTGTCCAATCTGCTCTTAAAAATGTCCAAGTATGGAGATTCCATGACTTCTCTAGGTAGTCTGTTCCAAAGTTTGACTACCTTCGCAGTCAGAAAGTTTCTCCTAATCCCTAACCTAAATTTCTTCTGCTGTGGCTGGAGGCTATTGATCCTAGTCCTATCTCCTGTGGCCACAGAGGCCTGTATTTGCCCTTCAGGTATTTGAAGACTTTTATCCCTCAGTCTTCTTTTCTCCAGACTAAAGAACTATTTCAGCTTTTCCTCATAACTCTTGCTTCCCAGGCTCTAATAATTTTTGTTGCCCTATGCTCAACTTTTTCCAATCTGTCCACATCTTTCTTGCAGTGTGGGGCCCAAAACTGAACACAGAAAAAGAATCACTTACCTTGATTTGCAAGTGACAGTCCTGTTGATACAACCCAGGATGCTGTTGTCATTTTTTTGCAACAAGAGCACTGTTGGCTTATATGCAGCTTATGGTCCATTGTAACCCCCAGGTCCCTCTCTACAGTACTGCAACCTAGCTCCTCATTCCCCAGCCTGTAGTTGTATGTGAAATTATTTCATCCCATGGACAGGACTTCTGGATCTTAACCCTGCCCTCCAGAGTGTCTGCAATTGCACCCAACTAAGTGCTATCTGCAAATTTTCTAAGTGTGCACTCAGTCCCATCATCCAAATAAATAATGAAGATGTTGTACAGTACCAGACTCAGGACAGACCCAGTGGGGGAATCCCACCTGATATCCCCTCCCAACTAGACATTGAGCCTTTGATGACTACTTGTTGAGCATGAGAATTCAAGCAGTTATGTTACAGTACTTCTGTCTTGTCTCTATTTCCTTTGCTTGTTAATGAAGCAAGGGAATGAAGAGGGAGACACAGGACCCACAGATTCCAAGACCAGAAGGGACTACTACAACCATTTACCCCAAATTGCCCTCTGCATACACAAACTAAAGGATTTCACCTAAAAACCGGAGTAAAACATATCTTTTTAGAAAAATCCCATCTTGCCTTAAAGACTGGAAGCAATTGTGAAACCAATACTTCCCCTGGTAAGCAGTTGCAATATTTAACAACTCCTAAGGCCAGTTAGTTTCATCTTATTTCACAGTTACATTTCTTACACTTCAGCTTTCAGCCATTAGATCCTAAATCCCTCCTCCCTCCCTCAACTATCCTCATATATAAGTATTTATACAAAGTGATTAAGTCATCTCCCAGCTTTGTCTCCAGTGAGGTGAATACATTAAATACTAAGCTTCACATCAAAAGCTCGTTTTCCAATATCAGCGTTGTTTTTTTGGCCTTCCTTTGAACTCTGTCTAGTATTTTAACATCCTTCTTGAAGAGCGGACGACAGAATGGGACAAAGCTTTTCATGCTGAGGCAAGATCACCACCCTACTTCTAAACAATAGTTCCCTTTCTTATATATTTATGGATCACATTAGTTCTTTCCACCAAAACACAGCAATGAGGGCTGACCATGAGGTAGTTAATTACAATGATCCCTAGATCATTTTATGAGTCACTGATTTCCAAAATATTGTATTCTGTCCTGTAAGTGTATCTTGCATTCCTGGTTTCCAGTAATTAGACATATTAGCTTGCACTTAGCTTTACCACATACTGTTGGATTGTGACCATTTGGACAACTAATCAAGACCACTCTATAACAGTGATCTATAGTCCTTTTTTTTTACTATACTCCATTCTTTCAGAATAAAATGACTTATTTGAGTTTATCTTAATAGAATAGAAGCAAATTTAATTCAACTAAAATAAGTCACCCTTGATACCAAAATAGGTGCGTTCATGTAACCCTTTGTACAGTTTAACTATATCAGTTTAAAAGCTGATTAAAGTTACACTAGTCCAACTAGCTTGGCAGTCAATTCCTCAGAGTTACAGTTGCTCTGTTCATATCTATTCCCCCAAAACAATGTAGGCAACAAAGAACTGAAAGATAAGCCAATTCACTTACTTTCAGTTACACAATGTTATCACGTTCAATGCACTCTGGAAAATGTTTGTATTTATGTAAGTTGTACATTTTAAAATGTATTTGTCTTGTTGAAATCTGTCTTAAGTACTGCTATATCCCCGTTGTGGTAGTTTGAGTGCTTAAAAATCTTTAATGGATTTATCCTCATGGTACACTTTTGAGGTAGAGAAGTATTAGTGTCCCCCCTTTTACTGATTGGAATTCAGGCATGGAGAGGCTAATAACTTGCCTGAAATCACACGACAGGTCTGAGGTGGAGTAGGGAATTGAAGCCAAGTCTCCTCAGTCCAAGGCTAGCCCACTAACCACTTGAAGGAGCTGCCATGACAGTGCACAGGTACAGCAACAAGGGAAACACTAGTGAAACTTGGTGAAGACCAGTCAAAGTAACTCTCAGCTTCCTCAGGAGGAGTGCTTTCATTCTGTGGTATGAGGAGTTATGTTAAGGAATGGACTCCTCCCCTGCAGGCATCAGGAAAACTTTCTCTGGTCCAGGATATAGATTGTGAGTAGAGGTTATTCCCTGTAGCTCAACTAGTGCAGCACTGAATTGCTTAATTGTCTGAGCTGTAAAACAGTTCTTTTTTTAAAATAATGCTTTTCTCATCAGATTTTCCAAAATTACTTATCTTGCAAAAAATAAGTTGCTCATCCCATTCTTTCTCAGATATAATTGACACAAAATCAATTTTATGGCCTTGCCCCCCTGTTCCCTGCAGGTGGCGATGATGGAGCGGGGGGGAAGCGGGGCCAGCAGGGAAGCAGCCCTGCTGTCTCCAGCCCCTGCTCCTTCCCCTGCTTGTCTCTAGCCTCCCGAGGCTGGAGACAAGCAGGGGAAGGAGCAGGGGCCTGGAGACAGTAGGGGAATGTCTCCAGAGGAAGTCTCAACCTCCTGCTCCCTCCCAAGCCTGGAGACAAGCAGGGGAAGGAGCAGGGGGCTGGAGACTAGCAGGAGGCTGGAGACAAGCCCCTGGATATAAGCTGGAAACTTCCCCTGCTCTCTCCAGCCTCCTGCTCATTCTCTGCTACTGCCAGTGAGTGTTGGGGGGTTGGGAGAGCAAGCAGGGAGCTGGGGGAATGGGCAGGGGGAATAATTGCGGAGCAGGGGAATGAACAGGGGGCAGGGGGACCAAATGGTGGATGGGGGGAATGAATGGGGAGCTGGGGAAACCAATGGGGGTAGGGGGAATGAGCCTCCTGATCATTCTCCTATTCTCTCCAACCTCCTGAGAGAAGTGGCTACAGAGGCTGGAGAAGAGCAGGGTAATGAGCAGAGGGCTGGAGACCAGCGGGGTGGGGGAAGCTGTTGCCCCAGGGAGTCCTGGGACCCTGCAGGCAGGATAGTCCATGTGCTGTGGGGGGAGGAGGGGGGCTGCCCTGTGGGGGGGCAGAGGACCATTGGTAATGCATAGGGGGTGCACGTGCACTCCCTGAGCATGGCAGTGCATCCCCTCAAAAAAGGTACTGCTGACACTGTCGGTGGTGCCTGCAAGCGGTTGCTGCTTGCCACCACCCCTCCCTGCTGCCAGTGGTGTCTGTGGGCAGTCAGCAATTGCCGCTGGCCACTGCCGGTGGTGCCTGTGGGTGCTTGCTGCTCACCACCCCTCCCCCCGCTGCCGACAGTGCCGGCGGCATCTCTGGGAGCTCCCCACTTACCGCTGCCACCACGCTCCCACTGCCGCCAGCGCCGTCGTGCCCCACCAGTCACCTGCGGCATGTGGTGTTCATGCAGAGGACCTACCTAAGCAGCCCCCACATCCACAGTCCCCCCATACCTACCCACACAGTGACTCATCCCCCCACATCCCTCCACATCCACCCATATCCCCCTTCCCGCCCCCTCCTGCAAACCCCAATTCCCCCCATCACACACCCACCATGTGATAAGGAAACACAAAGCAAACATTAAAACATATAGGTATTTAGGATTTATTTTATTATGATGCAAGAGACACTGATAGACTTCCCAAATTTCTTTAACATTGTAAATATAACAATAAAATATTGCTCATCTGATCTATCCCCCTTTCTCTCTCTCTTTTTTCTAATTGTGAAAGAATGTGGATTTGGGGATATTTTAAAAAGTGAATTTGGGATGCTGCCTCAGCAGTCTAGCTGACACAAAGGGCTAGTGTCCCCAGATACAAATTGCCTGGGCCCCAGAAGCTCCTGAGGTCAAGTAACTCTGTGCTTCTGGCCAGAGAAGGTTTTTGTACTGCTGGGGTCAGGACAAAGCAGCTTTTTATACTGCTGGGGGAAGCACAGGTGCTGGCCCCAGGCTCTAGCTCCCCCTGGTTGCAGATCTGGGAGGAGCCAGGCAGGGTTATTTTGCCCCAAATGGCACAATTTGCTCCACAACAAAGTGCATGTCCAAGCACGTGCACCGAGGCAAAAAGCCCCAGCTCAGATTTGCGCCACTTCTATTTGAGCTGCTGCAAGTTCACATGCTTGCATATGTGGATGCGCCCGTAGATGTGCCCACGTCGTTCATAAACCAAAACTTTTCAATAAACTTATATAGATTGAGACATTAAAGAAATTTGCAACAAAACTAACACATTTCTTTTCTACCTTACTTGTGGCAAGAAATGCATCTGTCAAGTCGTTGGACCTTGGAGTCAGAAGCGGACTGGCCAAGTTCACCGATGATACCAAACTTTGGGGTAAAGCATCCATACCTGAGGACAGGAGGGCGATCCCGGCTGACCTGGACAAGCTCAGGAAATGGGCAGATGAGAACCTGATGGTGTTTAACACCGAAAAATGCAAGGTTCTCCACCTTGGGAAGAAAAATCTGCAGCATCCTTATAAGCTCAGCAGTGCTACGCTGGCTAGTACTACGGGTGAAAGGGACTTGGGGGTCATGATTAACCACAAGGAGAACATGAGCCTTCAATGTGATGCTGCAGCTGGTAAAGCGAGCAAAACGCTGGCTTACATTCATAGATGCTTCTCAGGCAAATCCCAGGACGTCATTTTTTCATTGTACTCAGCCTTGGTGAGGCCACAGCTGGAGTACTGCATTCAGTTTTGGGCTCCACAATTCAAAAAGGATGTGGAGAAGCTTGAGAGAGTCCAGAGAAGAGCCATGTGCATGATCAGAGGTCAGGAAAACAGACCTTACAACAGGCTGAGAGCTATGGGACTCTTCAGCCTGGAAAAGCGCAGGCTCAGGGGCGATCTGGTGGCCACCTATAAATTTATCAGGGGTTCACCAGGATCTGGGGGAACGTTTGTTCACCAGAGCCCCCCAAGGGATGACAAGGTTGAACGGTTATAAACTTCTGCAAGACCGTTTCAGGCTGGACATAAGGAAGAACTTCTTACTGTCTGAGCCCCCAAGGTCTGGAATAGCCTGCCATCGGAAGTGGTTCACGCACCTATTCTGAACGCCTTCAAGAGAAAATTGGATGCTTATCTTGCTGGGATCCTATGACCCCAGCTGACTTCCTGCCCCTGGGGCAGGGGCTGGACTCGATGATCTTCCAAGGTCTCTTCCAGCCCTAATGTCTATGAAATCTATGAAGTCAACATTCAGAGTAGCTGCCTTGATTTGCAGCTCTGGAGAACATAAACAGATTCCAGGGTATAAGGACCTCTGTGTTTGTACAACAAAGTAATGCTACTAGTGATGTTCATCTCAAGTGCTAAGACTCCCTTCCCTTCCCTTTGCAGACATAGAGAGCAGTAAAGTGCTGCCATTCCAATTTTTGTCCATTGTTTATTCCTCATTTAACTCCAACTTGGCCACATCCCTTTGTATTATGTCTAGCCATTTAGCTGGTGGTCAGCCACTGGGTTGGATTGATCTTGGTTAAGTTTGCAAGATTCTCTTTTGCATTCTAATTTTTGTGCGTCTTTTGAATTACCACTGTTACCTCCTTACTTGTAGCTCTCGTACCTTGCTTCCATATGATCTTCTCCTAACTACTTCATTTGTTTTCAAATTATTATACCTGCCATTTTTATAGACCTCTCACCTCTTCTTCCTCCATCCTTCTAATGTCTATCATTTATTTTAGCTGTTCCCAATTTATAGAGAAATGCAGTTAACATAGTGCTTTGAACTGTTTTGCACTTTGATACTAAATATAGTGCTTCTGTTTGTCCATAGTTTTGTTGATTCCTGTGCAGTGTTTGCATCAGAGTTACTTCTCCTTTAACTCGTCCTTGACAGAACTGACAGCTCTGTTGAACCTTCCTAGGTACACACAAAAATCTACTTGTTCTATGACTTCATCACCACTGTCTTTCAACTTTTTATCTATTATTTCCTTTCCTGGATATAACCACTTCATCTTCTTGACACTTATTGTAAGACCAGGTCGACAACACCAATTTTCCAAGATAGGAAAAAGTAACATAATTAATTCAAATGGCTTTGCCAATTGTACAATGTCATCTGCCTAAACTAAAGAGCTAAATTCCAGATCAACCGTGATCATGTGCTCTGCCTGAAATAGCACATTCCTAATGTCCATTTTAGGAACATGATGAAAAGCAAAAATGATTCTATTCCACCTTGTTTTACACCAGACTGATGTGAACCACTTTCTTGATTTTCCACCAGATTTTACAGCACTGCAGAAGTCTTATATAAACTTTTATAACTGCAGATATTTCATCTGGAACACCATTTGATTTGGCTGTTTTCTACAATGCTTCCCTCCAAATGGAATCAAATGTCTTTGTGAAGTCAAGGAAAATGATGAACATCTTTAATCCCTATTTTCACTTTTACCATATTTCCAGTTGGACACTGTATTATGCAACTTCAATTCAGGGAAAGGCTATTTCTACACACTTCCTTTAAAATTGACCTTAATCTGTTTGCGGTTACTTTCATCATGATTGCCCAGTGTTGACAGTAAATGTATTCCTCTAATTGTTCATATTGGCAGGATTTCTCCTTTCTTCCAGATTGGTTCCAGATTCTTCTATCTTTACCCACTCATCGGGCCCCTGCTCTTGTTCCCATACCTTTCTATATATATTTTTCTAATACTTGGTTTGACATTTGCCCCACTGGCTTTTAAAAGCCTGGTTGTTATAATAGATGACATATTTCTGCTGCTCTGCATTTTTAACTACCTTCTTTGCTCTTTTTGTTCTGTTTGTTGATGGTGTTTCAGTACTGATTACTATTCTGCATTGCAAGCTGTCCTGTTCATCTTTCCCATGCAGAATACGTGCCTTTTGGTGGAATACAGATTTAGCACTTTGCCAGGCTTCTGCTTCCATACTTCAAAGACCTCTTTAGTAGTAGTTGTCACTTCATAAATAGCTCCTTTTTTTGTGACAAATTGTGTTGTTTACCTGATTGCATTTTTATATAACCCAATCTTCTTTATTTATCATTTTCATATCCTGTTTTCTTTACCCTTCAGTTCTTGAGCTTCTTCCTTCCAAAACTTTTGCTGTCCAGCCTTCCCTGATTCATAATGCTTTTACTCTGCTCCAGCAGTCTTAGTTTGTTTATACTTTTCTAATAATGAATTTGTGTTGTGGCTTTTGCAGCTTCCGCTTGTTTGTTTATGTCTTTCAGTAACTGATTGCACTGTATGTTGTAGGTTCTGTTTTGCATTTTGCTTCATTTTATGTAGTGAAAGCAATACACAAGCTTTAATTACTGAGTCGCAAAACAACCCTGTGAAGTAGGCCAGGGAAACTACTTGCACTGAAGTAACGCACAGGTCTCCCCAAAGTTGTGGCAGAATCAGGACGAGAATCTGAAACCTTTTGGCTGACTGCTGCGCAGCCTTTTCTTCAAGCCACATAGATTTACAGATTCACCAGATTACCCTGGAAGACAGAATGGCTTTTGTAAAATGGGGTATATCTATTAGGGCTGTGTGAAATACCATCATTTCATTTTGACATCCTTTTTGCCATTTTGAAGGGACAGTGTTTTATTTTGTAGCTCCGTTTCATTTCGATGACACGGTTTCGCTGTTTTGACGTGTTTTAACGTTTCACCCATAGGCTATAATGGGGAATCATGAAAATGCCTAAAACCTTGTCATTTTTTGCCTGATTTGGATGACAATTGCAAGCCTCTTCTGAGGGCATGAAGCCTGACAAGTTTTAAGGAGATAGGTGCAGAGGTTTATGGGAAAATGCACCTCAAACTGTTCAAAACACAACCCCTGACAGTTGCCAGTAGCAGCAGCTTCCTCTCATCTGGCAAGCAGATCCAGGGGCCCGCACCCCGGGAGGAGTCCAGCACAGCCCTGCAGCCCTCCCAGGGGTGCAGGCTCCCAGATCTGTGTGCCAGATGAGAGGTGGCTGCCACTGCCACCTGGGACAAGCGGCAGCAGCAATCTTTTCCGGTGCTGGGCACAGCCCACACCCAACGCCGGTCCCAGGTGGCAGAGGCAGCCTCCTCTCATCTGGCGCACAGATCCAGGGGCTCGCACCCCCGGGAGGAGGCCAGCACAGCCCCGCAACCCTCCTGGGGTGCAGGTCCCAGATCTGCACACTGGTTGAGAGGAGGCTGCCGCTGCCACCTAGGACCAGTGCTGAAGCCAAGTAAGCCTGGTTTCAAAACTTGAAACATTTCAAAACTTTTGAAACATTTTGAGTGCCCTCATTTCATTTCAAAACTGTTTTGAAGCCTTTTGTTTCATTTAAATTTCGCTGTTTCGAGCTCGAAACACGTCCAAACAGCTTCAAAACGAAACACCTGACAAAATTTTGCACATCCCTAATATCTATACAGTTGAATCAAGCAATGGCCAATTTCTCTCAGCTTTCTAATTTTCCAGTACCACACTCACTATTAGTTCCCATATTCATCCAGATAGTCCAAGAAGCAAAGAATCCTCTCAAAGGAAGAAAGAAGAAGGAGAGCTGGAAAAAAGTAAAGTTAAGGGCACTAAATAGCTTAGATCCTCAGAGAAGAAGATATTTAAACAACCAGTTCAGAGTGGAGGTTAAAAGGGAGAAGGGTTCTTAAAATAGTTTTGGTTACCTCCGCCTTGCAGAAGTAAACCAAATAGACTGCTGTTAGTCCAATCTATATTTGAAAATTCAACATACAAATTATATTAGAGATTTTAATTCTATTCCACAGCCAGATCTTTTTTTTCAGTGAGAAAGAAACTCTTAAACTGATTTATTTTAAAAAACAAACAAACAAAGGATACATATTTTTTTTTAGATCTCTTAGTTTGTTGCTTTTTTATCAAAAAAAGTCTTTGATTAAAAAAATAAGTGGAAGTGCAATTGTTCCTTATTCCCCAACTGTTCTACCAGGGAAGACAATGAATATCATACCAAATGACCTATGTAGAAAATTCAAGTTTTTCCACCAGAAATGTTTTAAATCCTCAATACAAATAATCAAATCCAAAAATTGAAAATTCAGGAAGGAGACAAATCCTTCAGAAAACAAGTTTTATATAATGCTAAAAGTAGATTTGCTCGCATTTTGTTTTAGAGGATGTGATGAAAGAGAACTGGAGGAAGATGCAAAAGACAAAAGTTGAATGTGAATAGTAAAAGATAAAGTGGATCCTGTCACTCTACTCATTGACTATAGTGTACAGTAAGACCTTAGTTGTCCCTGTCTTTCAAACAACAAGCCAGCACAGAGCTCAACACTGCTACAACTACAAAGTATTTGGTATGTGAACTGGCTTGTAAGAATAGCTCGGGTATCCCCACACTCCACAGCAGTCTTCAACATAGATATATTCAGCAAGCCTTTACCAAGCAAAATACATGATTGCATCCTTTGAAAGGGATTTTTTTTCCCAAGAAACCAATGGATAGGAAAATTAAATTTGACTTGGAAACTGATTAGAAGTTTACATTAACAACCTTGAAAGTCTGTTTTCTGTTAGCCTTTCAACTGTTTCAGAACATAGACAGACAGTATCCCCTGAATATCTGCAGCTATGAACAGCACATTTAAATCACTAGTATAAATAGTATATTTAAATCACTAGTATAAATAGTATAAATATCATTGCTTTGCTGCTATCCTCTAAGATATACAAGTGCAACCTGTGGCATCAAATATAGTTGCAAAAAGAGAAACAGTCCCCAAGTTTAAACAATCTGATATTGTTAAAATACTCTGAGGGTATTTTTTCCTAAAAAAATAGAGCAGTAGTGTAGATACCTGAAAAATAAAAAATGTTGTTCACAGAAAATACTTCAGAATATACCACAAATTCAGATATTCTTTTTTGCAACATCCTGCTCATCCAAACTATGATAGAAAAGGATAAAATAGAAACAGTAAAGGAGGAAAATGACTTGAACACATTTAAGTCAACCCACAACCATCAAAACCATAGGACTCCAGATTCCACATATCAAATGTTTTCACTCTGCACTGAAAAAGCTTGTCTCTGTTCCACGGTCAATAGACTGGGAATGTGAATAGTTTACCTAGTTCACGAGGGTTATTCTATAGAATCTTAGGGATACTTAAGTCAAAATGCATTCACTTTCAGATTTCTAGCAACTTTCAGAAACAGTTAAAATAGCTCTCTACTAGAGAGAGACAGCCAATTTGTCACAACGTAAGTACTATGGATTATGCATAAAATGTTTGTGGTACCCAAAAATTATGTAACATCAGCATAAAATTGCACAGCATGTCACTATTTGAATGCAGCTTCCAATTCAAATAAAGCATCCTTGAAACAGAACTTTGAATATGAATATGTTCTTGGGAATTATCTTTAAATGCTTGATGTGGAAACCCCCTTAATCTACCCTGCTCAACCTATCAGTCTAAAAATGGAGTGTAACTTTAAAGTGAATGGATAGTTTGGTAGACTGGTAGTAGATTTCTCTGTGGAAGATGAAATATTTGACCTTTCTTGACAGTTGACAGTTGGCAATATCACAGCAGGGTCTTTTCTTTTACATACCTCCTAAGGAAGTCTGCTACATTCCACTCAGCATAACTTATCTTTCAAGATTCAACAGGTCTAGAAAAGCAGGCGGTTCAACTGATCTAGAAGAAGCACAAAGCATAATATCTAGATTTATCCAGCATCTCCAAGGACATTCACAGACAAATATCCTAATGTCCATAGTGGAAGCCCTTTGAGGCAGGCATCCTAGATATAAACTAAAGAAATGTATCTAATGTTTTCTGGACATGAATGATGCTTTCCCCTGGTGGCTGGAGGGGCACAGCGGTGGTGGGAGCGTGGCGGTGGTAAGCAGGAGCTCCCACAGATGCCGCCAGCGCTGTCAGCGGTTGGGGGTGGGGTGGCAAGCACTGACCAGGAGGCGGTGACCACCTGCAGACACCAGTGGAGGTCTCGGCAGCGGGGGTGGGGAGAAGTGACCACCTACAGGCGCCGCTGACAGTGTCAGTGGTACCTTTTTGTAGAGGGTGCACCACCACACTCAGGGGGTGCATGTGCACCCATGTGCACCCCCTACTTGTCGCCCCTGTTTCTGGATGATCTTTGGCTCAGAGAATGCTAAAAAGTAGTCAAGCTAGATGCATGAATACCAATACACCTTCTCTAATGTTTGCAATCATAAATCAAGAAAACATTTATCTCTACTCTGACCTGTGTACCCATGGTTTAAAGATGCATCAAAAAGTAACCACGTATAACAGAAAAGAAGCTTCAGAAGATGCAGTAAACTGGATCCTGGCATATGTCAGATCCTTTTATAGGACTCTTGAGTATACTGGTTTCATGCATTAATATCTTTAAATCAATGTGCCTTCAAATTTTCCCCTAAAGATGTTCATTTCCTACCCCCTCCTTCCCATTTTCATTGTTCATCAAGCCAAGAAAATAAATGTTGCCCTCCAAAATACTGTTTCTTTTGTTTAAGCCTGTACATAGGAACAGAAACAGTTTTTTCCTGGGTTAATTAGTAAAAGCAGATAGGATAATCACTAGCTTGTTTGGAGGATGCCTGAAAGTAAGGAACATAAAATATCTAGAATTGAAAATCATTTTATTAACTCTGAAGCACTTAAAATATTTAATTGAAGGAAAACATGCACTCTTTATATATATGAACTGCCAAGAAAGGCCAGATATTTCTAGCTCCCACAACGAAACCTGCTACCAATCTACCAAACTATCCATACACCTTAAAGTTACAGTCCACTTACAGAATGATTGGCTAAGCAGGGGCAGAAAATGGGGGTTTCACAGAGTGCTTGTACACGCTACAAAATTGGCCTTTAAAGCGGCTTAATTGCCCTTTTGCACCACTGTTTATACCTTTGCAGTGTATTCCACTTTAATTGCATGATGATGAACACTTCGGTGGCATACTTCACTTCAAATGACTTTGTTACATAGCAAAGTAAAACGCATCCAAGGTATTTTAGTTTGCTACACAACAAAGTGCAATGGTGCACGGGGCAGTGGAAGCCCAGATATGCTCAGGGAAGCTCGTGCTTGGCGGGCTTCCAGAGCCCTGTGCACTGCCCCCGCTGCCTTCTCCCACCACCAGCACACCCAACCACCCTCCTGCTACCTTGCTGCTCTGCCCCAGGGGCAAGCCAGCCCATTCCCAGGCAGTCCCAGGTAGCAGGAACACTGCACAGGGTGCTGGAGCCCACCTGTCCCTCCTGTGGCCAGGGGGCAAGCTGCTGGCAGCCCCTGAGCTGTGGGGGACCCCAGACCTTGTCTCTACAGTGGTGCTGCCACTGCAGAGGGAAACACCAGGTCCCACGCAGCTCAGGAGCTGTGCGACCTGGCAGCAGCTCATGCAAGTAGGCTCGACTGAGGGAAAAAAAGGGAAAAAGCAGCGAGAAACCTGATTTTTTTTTTCTTCCAGAGCCTGCCTGCCTGGTGCAGGGCCTGGTGCTTCCCTCTGCAGCAGTGGCACCTCACTGGGCAGCACCCACCTGCTAGCAGCCCACCTGGGTGGTTCCAAGGGGTGCCGCCACCGTGGAGGGAAGCACTGGGCCCTGCACAGATACAGCAGGCAGGCAGGCTACCAGAGGGAAAAAAAAAAAGATCAGGCTCTTCACCACTTTTTTCTTTTTTTTCTTCATTCGAGTCTGCCTGCATGAGCTGCCACTGGGTCGCACAGCCCCTGAGCTGTGCAGGGCCAGGTGCTTCCCTCCGCAGTGGTGGCTCCCCCTGGGACCACTCGGGGAGGGGTGCTAGTGGGTGGGTGCCACCTGGGTGGTGCCACCACTGTAGAGGTAAGGACTGGGGTCCTCTGCAGCTCAGGGACCACTCAGCCCACTGGTAGCTTGTCAGCAGCCCCACTGCAGGAGAGGCAGGTAGGCTCAGGGGGGGAAAAAAGGATCAGGGTCCTCATTGCTTTTTTTTTTCTGGTGGAGCCTGAAGGTAGGAGGGGGTGGCGGGTGAGTTGGCAGAGGGCTGTGATGCACGGTGATGTCATGTGATATCACGGAAGCCCCTAGTCTGAAACAATGGGTTTTTTAATGACACAATTAAAAACCCACCAATTAAAAACCCACTGATTAAATTTTGGGACAACTAAACCCCCTTCACATGTACAAGCACCCACATAGAGCACTTTGAGGTGATTCCCAAAAACATAGTTTCAAGTTCTGTTTCAGATTTGACAGGTTTTACTCCAAACAGAGAACGCCAACAACGGACTCTACTTTCTCAAACCTGGAACAAGTCTTCTGCCTCTGTTTCTGCCAATTTGACTCTTAAAATTCACAATCCCAAGCATTAAATGAGACAGTGTATCCTAAATATCACCCCATATTTCACTTAAAATATGAGAACTGTCAGCTGGGACTCCAGGACAGTGATCCTGTTCCCTCTAAGGTGAAACTTCTTGTTCAAAGACGACCCCGATTCTATAAATGTACAACTGGCAACTTTGGAAGGAAACTACTTTTTAAAGTATAATAGACTAGGCATTCCACATTATAGTGTTAATTTAAATCCTGAAACATAGAGTGACAAATTGGGGAAATTTTCCAGATAACTGAATGTCTTCAAATAAAGTCCATCATTTGATTTTAGTAGTCTCAGATTACAATATTCAAACTCATTCAGTGGAATATGGATTGATTTCTTCTTCTCTTCTTTCCCCATTAACACAGACATGGTTCAGTAGGTTGATTGTGGCACTAGATTCAGGAGACCTAGAACCAGTACTTCAGCAATGTTGCAAATTTAGCAACTTCAAGGGAGTTACAATAACTACACCAGTTAAAGATATGGCCTGAATGCTATTCACTGCTCTCTTACTGATTCATTGAACAATCTTGGACCGGTCACTTAACTTCTCTATGCCTTGTGAAACTTAACTAACTTTGTAGAGCAGTTGAGAGCTCTGTTGATTAAAGAGTGCTACACAAATACTTGATTTTCTGATTGAGATTCTTAAGTGCACACTTACTCTTGAACCTCTTTCAATTCTACAAAAACCTAAGCAGGAAGTTAAATGGGATACTGTGATTATGTCTGTGGTTTAAATTATAACCATACATTTTGAGGTAAGAGTTTGCAATTACGGTTGTTTTTCATGGGGGCACAAAGTTTAGATTTTCCTATGAGGGTATAGTACTGCCCAGGTTAAATCTAGCTTTTACAACCAAAAAGCCTGTTCTCTTCATTTCATTACAAATAACATAAGATAAGATCCAACCTTAATTCCAAACAACAAAAGAAACAATATCTACATGAGAGATGATTATTCCAATGATTTGGCAAAAGAATGAGGGAAGACTTCTCTGTCAGTGTCATATTATCCAGGTATAAGAGGAATGATTAAAAATGCCTCTATCAGATATATAAAATAAAGAGGTAAATTTCCACTGAATGACAGCAAAACTCCAAGACCACTCTATGGTCCAAAAGGCCATTTGCTTCTTGCGAGGAATTTTACAAAGCAGTAAACTGTGTCAGAGTTGATGCATTGAAAAATATTTCAAGCAATTGCTACTTTATATTTAGAAACATATGACAATCCTCCCTGCACATTAGAACCCTTAAGCGAACAAAGTACATGATCATAAGTAAGTGTGAGTGTGAATATTCCAGCACCAACATCTCCTTTTTAGATACAATGATCAGTATCCAGAAGGGTAAAATACAGACCACAGTATACAAGAAACCCACAGACCAACATACATATCTGCACAAAACCAGCAATCACCCTAAACACACCAAAAAAGCTGTGATATACAGCCAAGCCCTCAGATACCACCGCATTTGTACTTGAAGAGAACACCCGGGATTGCCACCTCACCAATCTTAAAAAGGCTTTCACCCAACAAGGACACTCGTCCAGAGAGATAGATCATACGTTTGAAAGAGCCACTTGGATACCAAGTGAAGAACTGCTGCAGTACAGAAGAAAACCCCCCACAAATCGCACACCGCTGGTTATGACGTATCACCCCTCCCTTGAACCTGTACGGAAAATCCTCAAAAAATTGCAACCCATACTAGAAAGAGACCCTATTCGTAAAAAGATCTTCCCAGAGCCACTCATCCTAGCCTTCAAACAAGCACCGAACCTCGCCAACCTCATCACTAGAAGCAAACTTCCTCAAGCCCAGAACACACCAAAAGGATCCAGACCGTGCCATGACAAGAAATGCAAAACCTGCCAACGCATCTCCACCACCCCCACAATTACTACACCCCACAACAGAGCCAACAGCATCCCTCCATCTTACAGCTGCACCTCCAGAAATGTAATATATCTCATCCAATGCCCCGATGGAAAATACGTAGGAGAGACCAAACAACAACTGCGCACCAGAATGAATGCACACTGGAACTCTATCAAAGACAGAAACACCCAATTACCGGTGGGGGCACATTTCTCACAGGAGGGCCACTCTCTCTCCAATCTCTCAGTCCTGATCCTCAAGGGAAACTTACACAACACTTCCCAGAGACGAGCCTATGAGCTCCATTTCATCAGCCTCCTGGATACTAGAGATCATGGACTAAACACAGACATTGGATTTTTGATGCATTATAATCTGCCTGGCAACTGACTCCCCAGCCCAGCCCAGCCCAGCCCAGCCCCTGGCTTCTTCACTTGTCATTCCATCCAGGAAGAGCACACACCCACTGCTGAAATTTCCTTAGCCTGACAAAGGGTTTTTGAACCCGAAAGCTTGCTTAATAACTATTCTCCAACTATTTGGGTTGGTCTAATAAAAGATATCAAATTCACCCAAGGAACCTTGTCTGCCTATGTCCTTAGACCAACACGGCTACAACCTACACCCCTGCAATGAGAGAGACTGGCATTTAGTTTATATTTGGTTGTTTTCCCCTTTCTATGCTCCTGATTCACTTCTGAAAAAATTGTACAGTGAGCACAACCATTCTAAAAAAAAAGAAATGTGGAGCTCAAAGCTTAAGTGGTTCTTGCACATATATGTTTCTGAGACTTTGTGACTGGTCTTTTCCACTTTCCATAACAAAGATAAGCAGTTAATTATGCATAGTGCCTATTATATGGAATAATTCATGCCCGTGAGATTTTGGTTTGGTGAACAGCTACTGATTTTTAAGCAATCTCTTGAAAAATGTTTGTCAGAGGGAATATTCCCTTTTGAAGGAAAATGATGACAAACTTCAGGGCATACGAGTTAGGACTCCAGTCAGAAAAAGGGCTGTGGACAGGTGCAAAGATTTTGCCAGACTAAGCAAAATTGCCAAGCAAACTTCTTATTGAAACAAATGATTTAACCATTAATGTAATTTTTTAATGCATAACTATCCTTGAACAATGGCCATATCAGTTGGCTTGGACTACCAGTTAATTTGGATTAGTCAAGTCCAAAATAATGCTGCCACAGTTGCATTATTGCAACATAGGTCAAAAACTAAGTTCAGAATTTTACTGCACATACCAGTTGGCTTCACTTTGGTTATGTGCAGTAAAATTCTGAACTTAGTTTTTTACCTGTGTTGCAATAATGCAACTGGCAGCATTAGTTTGGACTTGACTAGTGATGGCCTGATTATGTTGTATTCTGACTAAAGATGGTATGCCTTCAGAAAGTCTACTCAGTGAGAAAGTCATTTCAGAATGGATTTTCTTCAAGAACTGCAAGTAAGAATAGGAATTTCAAAACTTCCTGTGAAGAGGACATTAAAAAATGTAACCCCATAGTTGCTCAGTGGAGTTAGTATTTTTGTCTCGCTGCTGCTAATAGGTAAGGCTGTTGGGGGCTCCCAACATCTGTGGCTCCTGAGCAGCCCCATCTGTTGAATTAACTTGGAGTCACAGACTCGGCAAAGTTTTGGCTCTGCAGTTGGAAGCCCTGGCCATGGCTTTCAGGTCTTATAGGCTCTGCAGTAAGGATCCAGGACAGCTGAGGATCTCAGGGCTTTCGGCCGGGAAGCTTTGGCATGACTGTGACCCTGGAATCCTGAAGTCTCTCAGCCTAGTTAGTCTGCCCCCACAGCCCCGGACCCTGTACTCCCAAACAGGTTAAACGGTCCAGTGCCAGAGATCCCTTTCTTCCAAGGTCTGCAATGCTGGTGTTATTTATTCCAAGTTTTAACTGGGGTTGAGAGTGAGACTGATGATCACTGAGAATATTCCAGTCACTTGAAAACTTTATTAGGATACACAACAGCAAAGACTTATTTGTATTAATAAAGACAGCACTTACACAGTCTTGGATTCAAGGGGAAAACAGGTCCGCTGGCCAGGCTTCTCTGTTCCCTTGGGCTAGGGACAGACATTCAAAAAGCCTGAGCCTGAATTGATTCAGTCTTTGCAAGTTAGTCTAACCTGCAGCGAGTGAACCAGTTTGCAAGTGGATAGACATTTGGCACATGCCTGCAGTAGTGCAAGCCAGAAGCCCGTGGATGCTACAGCAGCCCTCCCGGAGGGAAGCTGAGCTGGGGCGGGAGGGGCTGGCTAGGCCCCGGCAGGCCCACCCCAGTGGCTCCCTAACAGCCGGGAGCAATCCAGGCACACACGGTTGCCTGGCCCTAGAGGGGAACTCGTCCCCCTCCTCCCTCTCCCCCACTGCTTCAGGGCTGGGAGGGTAGCTCTGTTTGGTGGTGGGGAAGGGCTCTTCTCCCTCCTCCTCCCCACTGCAGAATCGTACTTACCCCCACCTGAGTCATTAGCATTTTGGGGACCTTTACCATCTTTCACTGCTTTAATCTAATAAGAGTTCCAGAGTTTTGACAGCATAGGAACATTTAGGCTCTGGGCTCCTCAGTTCAACTCTGGGTTTCAGAAAGGTTAGAAATCCTTCCATCCCTGTTCCCTCTGCTTTATTCTTCTACCTTTCTTGTCTTCTACACCCTTTCTCTTCTTCTGTTTCAGAGTCCCTTCTCCTAGCCAGTTCCAGTCTCTAATTCCTTGACTCTAATTCCTTGACTTTATCCAAGTCTTGTTCTTGGTTTGCCAAGCTGAATCCTGGGCCTTTCCCCTACATTACTTTCTCCTTACATTCATTCTAGTCTTCCTTTACAGACTTCTTGTGCCAGTTTCCTTGCCCAGCCTGCCTCAGTCTAACCATCCTCTCATTCAGCCTTAGTCTTCTAGCTCATGGTTTCCATTTGGCACCCCTGTCCCCATTTCCTATCCTATCACCATGATAGGCTTTCTAGTCCCAGTCCTTTCCAGTCTCTCTGCTCACTCTTCTTTTCCCACTATTCTGTCTTTGCTGCCCTCCACTCTGCTGTCTGGCCCCCGTCTCCTCTGAATCTGGATCAAGCTGTTTCCTGCTCTTTACTGCCTGGACACCAGGCAGGGTAGAACAAAGTACAAAAAAACCAATCTTTCTCTTGTCAGTTCAGATAGCCAGGGGAACAGTGGCCAGGAAGAGCAATTCATGCACACCTCTTGCTCATCCCCTGCACTCCTGTGACAAAATATACTTTTAAAACCACATTACAGATCAATTTAACTCTGACACTTGAAGAAGTCCTATGAACTGAGATTTGTCAAAGCCTTACAGTTGGACCCACTTTTGGCAATGTTTCACAGGAATGGTGAAAGATACTCTTGGCAGGAAGGAAACCTTGCCCCCCAAATGTCAAGCCCTCCTACTAAAACATGAAGGTATTAGTGCCTTTCAGTGAAACTGTGGGAATAATATTTTACTGAATACTTTATCATTATGTATGATTCATACATTCATTTTATTGGAAAAACAAGACATTTTCACTAATTCTGTCCTTCAAATCTTTGTTGGTGAATCTTTTGTTAACAAATTCAGCCTGAAGTAGACCTCTGGCATGGAAACATTCTTTCTGAACACTGAAATTTTGGCAAGATTAGAAGTAGAGACCTATATCTTTTGCAGCCAGACAAAGGAATTGTCGTGGCTTAGTCATGGCATGAAGACCTGATTTCACGGGCATTTCTGGCAGCTCTGCCCCTCGCCACTGATTGGCAGAGAAGCCCCAGGTGGGAGAGGAGGGATGAGGGGGTGGCCACCATCTTGGCTGCTGGCTGCCCTTTGTGCCGCCCTGTCAGCTGGCACCCTCCGATCCAGAGCGGGCTGCAAGGACCACTGGCTCCCACTGGGGCGCCAGCATTGTATTTTTAAGGTTTTTTTAAGTTGATTTTATGGATAATTGAAGATTTCACGGTTTCCAAGAAATCTGCAGAATCACAAATTAAGTAAGTTCCTAATTATAAGCAACCAAAAAAGGGGGCCTAAAATAGGAAGGACAGAGCAACTTTAAGTATAACCAGGGCTGTAGCAGAGCTCGGTTAAGTGAAGAAAGTTATTCTATGTAGGAGAGAATTTAGCTACACTGAAAATATGGTTTTTTCACATTTATAATGAAAACCCTCCAATTTGGCCTTCCCTGTCTCCTTGGCAGGCTGCTGTAGACCCTAGAAACTCTGGTTTGCTTTTCATTGGTGGAATCTGCCCTGGAAGAGAGACTCTGAAGCCCAGGCTTAGCAGCAGCTCACAGGATAAGTTGCTTAAGAGCCAAGCAAGTAGGTTGGCATGAAGTCAGACAGGTTTCTGCTGGATGAACTTTATCCAAAACCAAGCCATGGCCACAAGGAATTTCAATTTGGACAAACATTCAAATGCTGGGGGAGGGAGTGAGGAGAAGCATATCAGAAATTTCCAGTCAGTGCTAGCTACCAATTCTCTCTCTAACCTCCTGAAAACATTCCTACTAATATTACAGTACCTAATGAAAGCTGTCTACATCTATTTGACCATGATTCTTTAGCATGTATATGAGATAAGATAACACTGGAGGTAATAAGATCAGTTTCCATCATTCTGACATGATCTCCCCCACACCTCCAGTCTCAAAGAAAATTTTAAAATAAAAATAATGAATGTTTTTTCTTTTAGTGTTGCATTCATTCTTATAAACATATCTCAACTTTGGCATGCTGCTAAAAATGCTAATGCATTACTTGGTTCAGTTACTTTTTAACTTCAGTTTAACATTTTGATCATGGTACTGTGACTTTGAAGCCTGTTGTTTTGCTAAATAGTGTATCCTGCTGTCTGTTGTAATTTTGGTGCATGACCTAATTGTTCAAAGAATACATCATTGCGAATCTTGATCAGAAAGGGATGAGTGGCTCAAATAGTTCATTCTAATAGGGTCTGTAGAATCTCAGTCTTGATTTAATGAGGCTTGTGTGGCCCCAACAGTCAGTTGAAATGAAAGAGGGCAGAAAGCATTACTCTGTTTCCCTTTATATAGCAATTAAACTAGTTAGTTCCCTGAAAAGAGATATATCATTAAACTGGCATGGGAGAAATGCAAGAAGATGATCAAAGTGCCCATACTAATAACGCTCATGTGAATGTTAAGCATAACTAATGTTTAATTGAATGTTTCCAGAAGATTGAGCAGAGACAGAGTGAGCTGAGTGCTTGGGCAAGCCACCAAAAGGTGCTAGGCTTTTTCTCCATCAATCCCTCCCCAGAGAGATTGCACTACGTTGCACTACTCTATCATAGTAGCTCCAAACCCTAAAAATAAACAAGCTACTTTTATCTCTCTGTCCTAGGATTTGCAATTTAACTATGTTGTTTTCTAATGTGTTCAGAATCTGGAAAAGGAGATCTGTCAGGTACTCTAGTGATGGAAGCCATGTAAGAGACATAGATATATGCATACAAATGACATTTAAGGACAATAGAGCTGCAAGTCTGTACTTCTCTATAACACTGGGGTATATCTCAATTCACAGCTTATTACTAAGCTGCACAGATAAGGGCTTGTGTGCACTCAATGGTCTTGGCTACACTAGGGAAATATTTCAAATTTTCCCACTGTTCCTAATATGAGTTAGGCTCCACTGACAGAGGCAAATTTGGGATTCCTACTGCAGACCATGTACCAACAGGAGTTTAGGTACCATGTCAATTAGATCAGTCATAAGCAGGGTTAGAAGAAAACACTTTAAACACCAGTTGCTTTTCTATATAGCACTTGAGAAATATTCTGGTTAGCCATTCGTTTCAAGGAAATGCTAGCACTTTTTGCTGAAACAGTTGTAAGCTTTTTTTTTATTCTTTTTTTTTTTAACTGGCTAAATACACAATTTTCCCCTAATGTCATTCTCAGAAATTACTGCATTCGCTGAAGCTTTTAAAAAAATGCAGCCTAAGGCAGAGAGCTATCACAGAAAACTTCAGACAGCTTAAGTTTAGCAAAGTTATAAGCAATTGAAGAAAGGTTCTTATAATGAAAAACATTAGGTATCCTGAAGTATAGGCAGTACTATTACACTAACATGCCATTTGAAAACTGGAGGACTATTGGGTTGGTACAAAGGTGATACACATATAGCATAGAAATCCGTAACAACAAAATGACTACAATGGGTGCTGTTAGCCAAATGTGAGCTAGATGTCTAACAAATTACAACCTCATCAGTTGTACATATTAAAACATGAACAACTGAACAACTGAATCACATGATATAATAGACTGATGCTTCTCATTTCAGTGTCAAGATTATTTTTTTATGTATAGGTTTATTGTACTTCTTCCTCTCCCATGTTTCCTTTGAAGCATACAGCAGGAGTCTTTACCACAGGGATGTAGATACTACTCAGGTAACTAGGAATACATCTATAACAGACAAGCTACTAAATGCTGACACAAAACATCTGAAATAGGTCAACATCTCCTCCAATAATATATCTCTTAGTATATTATTATATTCCTAACTTCCTAAATGCAACGAATACTGGGCTCCTTTCCTACCAAATAATTCATTTCATATGGCAGTTTTTTTGTTCTAAATCAGGGCTATGCAATTGGTGGCTCTTGTCTACATACTGCTCCGCTTTAAACTCTCCTGTTGCTGCCACTGGGGTCTCTGGGCTCCCCCTACCTCCTCCAGCTTCTGTTTCTTGGCTCAGCCCTCAGTGCAGGGTGGAGTTACTTGGCCTGAGGGGCCAAAGAAACCCAGGGCTGATGGGCTTGGGGGGACCCAGAGGCCCCAGCAGCCCTGCATGGTGCAAGGGCATCTGCCTTGCAGTGTGATTGGGTTAGGCCCATGTAGTGCAACACCAGGTGTTGGTGTGGTGCAGCCTCTAGCCAATGTAGCATGAGGACCTGGGGATTTGTGGCCCTTGTGACATGGTTGGGGGCCTGTAGCCCCTAGCTCCCAGACCTTCATTAGTTGGACAGCTCTGGTTTAAACAAAGACAAGTTGTGGTCCTACTTCCTTACCTTGCTACTTCATCAGTCACAGCTTTACTCATCTATTTGAGGAGCACCACAAGAAAGACTATGCAGCATTTATGTCCTTGCCTGGGGTCTCAAGGCCTAAATTGTATACAGGCATTCAATCGCACTTTCCAGCACTGAATGAGCCTTTTTACTGCAACATATAAAAAATTGTGATACTGACAATACTTAAGTGGAGGGATTCTTTTTCAAACTACGTCCTGTACTTTAGCACTGGAAAGAGAACAAATACAGTATTGAATCTATCATTACAGCTATCTTTGAATATTCAAGTGAGTGCAAGTAATTTATAGCATGACTTCCATTAACTTCCTTTCTAGTCCATTTACCCCACTTCTAATTGTTTATAACTTTCTCAAACAAATTCCTTTTGAATTACAATTGCCGAGTCTGGTTTGAGTCTACAGGTATAGTGTTGCTGTTGTTGAAAGTTAATGGAAAACCATAATGGAGCTATTTTTACATTATTTCTGAAAAATACTCATTTTCCCAACTTCTGTTTGAAACTTCATATTTAGGAATCAACCAGTAGAGTAAAAAAAATAACACTCTTCGTTTTGCTTTATAGATCTCATTAAGATCTAAGGAATACACTATATTTGAAGAAAATGGTTTGAGTGGTTTTATGGACACTTTACATTTAAAAATGTCACAGATGTCAATAGAATTTTACTACCTGGATTTTTGTAGATCTAACCTTTTGAAATGACATAGATTTTGACATGGCCATGTTGTTAAAGTGATAAGAGAAGGGTTAAGAATATAACCTGTGTTCAGAAGACATTAAGCTATATAACTCCATACCAAGAGATTTACAGCTTGCAGAGACAGTTTTCCTCCCCTTTCAGTTAAATTATAAGACTCATATAAAAAAAACCCTAAAACTAAAACTCAAAATTAGCTAAAAATGTGTACAAGTAAGGTCCAGAAATGAAGCACTCAAATGTAAGGAGTTATAGAACTGGGAGGGCTTCAGTTTAACTGCTTGTGTTCCCACATGCGTACCTTAAAATAGATTCTTTGTCATAATATACATATTAAACAATTCAGCCGACAAGATATGACTGTGATTATATAACCTTATGTCCAGTTAATTACAGTATATCTACATATGTTAAATTAGCAAATGTTAATTATCATAACTTTATAACTAATGTACCAACTTTGATTCAAATTGATTTATTTTTTGAATCTCAAACAAAGCCAATTTTGACTTTTGCTATTTTCTTCTATTGTTAACATACAGATGAATAAACTTACTGATTGGAATATATATGAAACAGTTGGAACATCTCAACTGATTCTGAGAGTTCACCTAATATGAAACTGTCATTTTTTCCCCATAGTCATAACTGATAACTTTAAAAATATTGGAATTGTTTTTCTTCAAACCTGATTGATTTCATAGAGTTTACTATAGTTTCAAAAATCTAGTCTAAGTATGAAAACTATGTATATTTTATATGAGCCATGTGTAATATTAATATTGTGCTTATTTGCCAAATAATATATGTACAAAACTTAGGATATTAAGAAGTCTGTAACAGGCTAATGTTCATCTGTTAGCCTTTAAAGTATGCATTTGTTAAATGTTGAGTGCCTAAATTTGCCTCAATGTTGCATTAATACTGTTATTTTACATTTTTTTAAACTTTGTAGTATTGTTACGTTCATTGTTTTCTGTTACTAGAGGTTAGGGTTGTATTCATTTTGAAGGTGCTTTATACCATGCAGTGATCATTTTCTGATGAATTTTCTGTTTGCCATTAAAACAATTCATTGAGACAATTTATGGCATGAGAAAAATAAAAGCTTTCCCTTGGTTTGAGGATGAAACATTAGAAACCCATAACAGATGCAATACTGCAGTAACTAAAGCTCAAACACATGCATTTTAATCACATCTTTTATTTTTATGATGCAAGAATGATTTTTTCTCTCCATTTGCAATAGAAGGATGAAACAGATGTTGCAGGTTTAATCTGAAATTATGTTTGCATTATAATTTACAGTATGTTGCCTGGTGATATTTTACTAGTAACAGACTGATACATAGGGCATTTGTCCCATTGAGATACCATTGAAGTAAACCATGCTTGGGAAAGTGATTGCAGTACAAGGGGCATTGCTTATAATAAATTTTGCAGCCCACCTTTATGTCTCTGACTACAGAAAATACATTTCTTCATTAATGGATTGTAATGATAGATAGATAGATAGATAGATAGATAGATAGATAGATCTATATCTAGGTATCTATATCTAGATATCTCTAGGAGTCCAGCAGGAAAAATAATGCAGCAGGGAAAACAGCATGGATTCTCGTAGCAGGTAGATCATGCCTGACCAATCTGGTTTTGTTTTAGACAGGGTCACAAAATGCTTAGATGCAGGAGTAGAGGTGGATTTAGTTTTCTTGGATTTTAGCAAGGCCTTTGATATGGTATCTCATCCCATTCTCATAAATAAATTAAGAGGCTGTGACATAGATGTTTACATGGTCCGGTGGGTGGCAAGTTGGCTTAGTGGTCGCACCCAGAGAGTGGTAGTAGACGGGTCGGTATTGACCTGGAAGGATGTGGGTAGTGGGGTCCCACAGGGCTCTGACCTTGGACCTGTACTCCTCAATATCTTTATCAGTCACTTGGATGTGGGTGTGAAGTGTACTCTGTCCACGTTTGCGGCTGATACTAAATTGTGGGGTGAAGTACACACTCTGGAGGGTAGGGAATGATTGCAGGCAGACCTGGACAGGTTACAAAAGTGGGCAGTATACAATAGGATGCAGTACAACAAGGACAAGTGCAGAGTGCTGCACCTAGGGCATAGAAATATCCAGCACACCTACCGCCTGGAAAATGATCCTCTCAGCAGCACAGAAGCAGAAAGGGATCTCGGCGTCATAGTGGACTCCAAGGTGAACATGAGTCACCAGCATGACAAAATTGTCAGCAAAGCTAACCGCACTTTATCATGCATCAGCAGATGCATGACAAATAGAACCAAGGACGTGATACTTCCCCTGTATGCAGCATTGGTCAGACTGTAGTTGGAGTACTGCATCCAGTTTTAGGCACTGTATTTCAAGAAGGATGTTGATAGACTCAAGAGGGTCCAGAGGAAGGTCAATGGTATGGTTAGGGGCTTACAGGACAAGCTCTGTGAGGAGAGACTAAGGGACCTGGACCTCTTCAGCCTCCGCAAGAGAAGGCTGAGAGGTGATCTTGTGGCCACCTACAAATTCATTAGGGGGACACAGCAAGGGATCAGAGATGCTCTGTTCACCAGGGTGCCTCTTGGGGTAACAAGGAACAATGGTCACAAACTAACAGAGAGCAGATTTAGGCTAGACATCAGGAAAATCTTCCTCTCAGTAAGGGTGGCCAAAATTTGGAATGGGCTTCCAAGGGAGGTGGCTTGGGAGTCTTTAAGAGAAGGCTGGATAGGCATCTGGTTGCCTAGGCAGGAGGTTGGACTCAATGATCTGTTGAGGTCCCTTCTGACCCTAGCGTCTATGAATCTATGAATATCTATATATCTATCTATATACATATCTATATATCTATATCTATGTACATATTTATATATCTATATCTAATCTATGAATATCTATATATCTCTATATATACATATCTATATATCTAGATATAGATATAGATATATAGATATGTATATATGGAGATATATAGATATTCATAGATTCATAGAGGCTAGATATAGATATAGTTATCTAGATATAGATATAATGTATAATCCAGAACAAACCATTTAGTGTCATTTTAATGCCATGCCACTTAACTATTTCTCTTCAAACAATACAACATAAGCCAAAGAAAACTTTATTCTTTGTTCTGAGTTGACCAACAGCAAAGATCTACTTCCTATGGCACTGGTGTATTCTCAGAACTAAAAGTCAGAACCAGTTTCCAAAACCAGCCTGTCAATTTCTCAAAACTTCCAAGGTAATATGGTGTCATCATAGCATTTTGCTTACAGCCTATCTCCATTACTGTCATTTTGACCAAGTAAGGAAGTTCTGTTGTGGTCTGTCTTGTCCATTCAACAATGCTATCTGTTCACATTTGTTCTTTGTTTGCTTCTTTCCTTTTCCATTCATTTTTCCTTTAAGTATTGTATTGGCCAATCTAGAATGTCTCATAAAGAAGTTGAACTGTCTTATGTCTTGAAGCACCCAGGATACTTTCATATTTTCTAACAGTGGCTGCAACTTTGAGTCTTAGCAACTGATTTGTCCTGATTTGTCCTTATTTTTAAGGCTGTAAACTGATGTCTCATTTGAGTTGTTTCTGATTATTGCTGGTTTTGACTCAGAGTGAAACAGAAGCAGCATAGTCTTTACACACGTAGCCCTTCTAAGCTCCATTGCTGCCCCTCTGCCAGTAGCTGGCCAAGGAGAGCCTGAGAAGGCTGTCTGTGGAATGAAATACAGTTAAGTTAAATGAACCATAACTGGCTTAGAGTCTAGACCAGTCATTCTCCCCCTTTTTGGACTCAAGTTCCCCCTCCATGACTTTTGTTACTAAAGTGGTACTCAATTTCAAGAACAAATTTACATATTTACAGTGCTTACCTCCTTGCAGGTGGGAGATTGTTCAGGCAGGAACAAACCTGAGCCTGTCTTTATCTACTTAGCTTATCTGCTTATCTCCTCACAACTCACAGCATCCTTCAAAGGATTTGGCAGCACCCCAGTGTGCCCTGGTACCTTGGTTGAAAAGCACTGGTTTAGAACAGGGGTGAGCAATTACTTCGGCTGGAGGGCCACTTAATGAGTTTTGGTAAGCTGTTGAGGGCCACAAGGGTAGCCTCAACCCCTGACAGGTGCCCCACCCCCCAGTCACCATCCTGGGACTGGAAGTCCCATAGCCTAACCCCTGACCTTTGACACCCCTCCCCTTGCCCCCAGAAGTATTCCTTTTGGGAAGGGGGTTTGCCGTCTTGGAACTGGAAAAAAACAAATTATATACTAAAACTTAAACATCTACAATAACATTTTTAAATTTTATTTCAAAAAATATTTTTGTCCTGATTTGTGTGTGTTTGCATTGTGTATATAGAGGTGATTGCATACTAGCTCAAAATGAAATCTTACTCTTGTATATTGTGGGGGTGGGGGTATGGGGTTTGTGGAGTTCTGTAGGTATATGTGTGTGTGTGTGTGGGGGGGGGTTTGTGGGAGAATCTGGGTAGGTGTGGTGTGTGTGTGTGGGTGGGTATGGGTTTTTGGGGGGACTGTGTATGTATGAGGTGTGGGGGTGTGTGTGGATGTGGGGATGTGAGTAGCATGGTTAGTATGGGGGCTGTGGGGGTGTGCTTGTGGAGATATATGGGGGTGTGTGGGAGGGGTTGTGGGGTATGTGGAAGGAAGGGTGGCTGGGGCTGTGTGTGGGGTGTGCATGGGGAGTATGGGTGAATGTGTATGGTGGGGTGTATTTTTGCCCTCCCCCCACATTGCACACAGCCCCTGCAGCTAGCGACAGCAGCAGGCAGAGTCCCCTGGCACTGCACAGTCCCAGCCAGCCATAGGACTGCATGTGGCTGGGCCACCAGCCTCATCGCACAGGGATCACATGCCTGACCCCACCACTGGGGGAGCCCTGCATGATGAAGCCAGTGGTGCAGATTATGGGGCTTGGCTGGGGCAGCAGTGGGAAGGGCAGAGCTGGCCCAGCCCCACTGCACGGGGCACCCTATAGTTCCCCATGATCTGAACGTAATAGTGAGCAGGGCCGGGCTGCCAGCTCCATCATGTGGGGCTATGCCTAGAAGTGCATGTCTTAGGTAGAGAACCCAGGAACTGCATGTGAGCCCCATGTGATGGAGCTAGGTGGACATCATGCCCCCACCAGCACAGGCTCTGCACTCCTGCTGCCCCACCCTGGGTCCCTGCCAGCCCTGGTCCTAGCCCTGGCCTGGCCCCAGGGCACTGGCACAGACCCCACATTCCCACCCAGCTGCCTCCCACTGCTGCCACCATTCCCTTGGTCCATTCACCATTGCCACCACCACCACTGTCCTCTGTCGCCTCCACCATTAATCCAACCTCCCTCCGCTGCTGCCCTTCCCCTGCTACTTCCCTACCTTTTCACCCACCTGCCCCACTCCCTTCACCTCCTCTGCTACCCTCTATCTGCCTGCTGCTGACAATTCTCCCCCTCCCCCCCGCCACCACTTCCTTACCTGCAGGTCCAGGATCAGGACCGTCTTACGGGCAAGGGTGGTAGTGCAGTGTGTGCCCCCCCAGAAGGAGTGAGCAGGACTTGGCCCCATGCAAGCACAGCAGGGGCAGCCTGGGGCTGGGCTGGATATAGTGAATAGGTAGGCACCTGCCCACAGGCCAGGTGAAATCACTTGGTGGGCTGGATCTGGCACGCGGGCCATACTTTGCCTGCCCGTGGTCCAGAAGTACAGAGCAATATCCAAGGTATTCAAGTTGTATGAATATAAAATATGAACTTTCATGAGAACTTTTACAATCCTTTTTTCTGATGCCTGATGGAGGGTGCTTGTGCCTGAAAGCTTGCAATTAAAAAGTTTTTTTGCAAGAATCTTGTTGATCTAATAAAAGATATCACCTCTGTCCACGAGCCCTGAGCAATGTCCTAGGAAAACATGTCAACACATTTCATCTGGTGTACTTCATAGGTACTTGAAGCAGGACAATGAGTGTAGGATGTGAATGTTTGTACGAACCCAAGACAAAAGTCTCTCTCTCAGGAGAAATGCAACATCTGCTTACAGCCTAAGGCACTTTTAAAATGCTTTTTTAGATGCTTGTACCTGTGTTTCTACAACCGGATTCCATCCTTTACATGGGTTATTGCCATTAATCCAAGAGGATAGATCTTTGTTTTGACAGAAATATTATTGCCCTAAAAGATATTGGACAATTCTCCAAATTGCTATTGCAATTTTATTTTTACTTTCTTGTCTAATGTACAATCTTTCACAATAATGGCTTGTGAGTAATTAAAGCAGTTCACATTTTGAGATGCCTTCCTTTAAAGTTTGTTTCATTACATCCCATTTTGTTTTTTTTGACTTACAGACATGATTTCAGTTTTGTCCACACTGCTTTTCAGTCCATGAGATGTTGCCATATTGTTTAGCCCCTCTTAATTCTAACAGCTTCCTTACTGATCCTGATAACAAATCTATATCATTTACAAAGCTAAGGTTACATATATTTTGATCTTCTAAGCTTCATATTTGATGATATATATTACTCCTCCCTCTAATATATATAATATATATTTTGCGAAAAATGTGAAATCGTGAATAGGGTAGATCCCTAGTGATGATTGCTTATTTTAAGTAGTTTTAACATCTTGATATAATGTAGTTTATTTGTTGTTATTGGTCATCTCTTATTAAATCCTAAACACAGAATGTAAACCAAACCAGCGTGGTTCCATGCTGGTTTGCAGTTCACAGAGTTTATTCCTTTCCTGTTTCCTACTTACTGAATACTATGTTGTGAGATGCTAAGCTCCCAGAATAGTTAAATGTTACAGCTTTTCTAACAGCAATATGTCTGCCTTGGGAGAGTCATGCTTGTTGTCTCTGGTACCTTAGGAAGAGACATTCCCTCTCTGCAGGCTCACTTTTAGTGCAGAAAAACCCACCTCAACATTTCACTGAAAAAAAATTCCTGAATTCCACTATATTGTCACAAACTGCAGGTCCATATCAGGGAAGTCCTTCATTTCAGGTTCACTTTTTGATTTGGCTTCTCAGAGAGAGACCTAATTAGGAGGACCTTCAGTCTTTAATGTAATTATTTCTTTTCAGAACCACTGCCTTTGGAAGTTGTTACATCCAGGCAGTCCCTCAGTGAGTGTAGATTAACTCTGCCAATACCCAAATGCAAAAAAAAGAGGGGATAGTGGGATGCCAGAAAGTGATAACATAGATCCTTGTCAGCTATCCCACTTCTTTGTGGAACTGGCTTGAGATCATGCCCAGAGCTCTTTATATAATTTTGTGTTAAATATCTGGGCTCCAACTTTCAAGGCCAAGAAAATGCTTTCAAATTTATAATGTATGTGCGTTCTGTAAATTTACTACCAGTGCCACAGTTTCTGGCTGCATTTTCAAAGAACACCAAGCCTAGCACTACAGTACCCGCTTCATAGATTTCATAGACATTAGGGCTGGAAGGGACCTTGGAAGATCTTCGAGACCAGCCCCCTGCCCCAGGAGCAGGAAGTCAGCAGGGATCACAGGATCCCAGCAAGATAAACATCCAAATGTCTCTTGAAGGCATTCTAAGTAGGTATTTGAACCACCTCCAGTGGCAGTCTATTCCAAACCTTGGGGGCTCAGACAATAAAGAAGTCCTCCCTTATGTCCAGCCTGAAATGGTCATGGAGGAGTTTGTGACCATTCAATCTTGTCATCCCTTGGGGCACTCTGGTGAACAGATGTTCCCCCAGATTCTGGTGAACACCCCTGATAAACTTATAGGCAGCCACCAGATCACCCCTGAGCCTGACCTTTTCCAGGTTAAAGAGTCCCATAGCTCTCAGCCTCTCAACATAAGGTCTGTTTTCCTGACCTCTGATCATGCATGTGGCTCTCCTTTGGACTCTCTCAAGCTTCTCCACATCCTTTTTGAATTGTGGAGCCCAAAACTGGACGCAGTACTCCAGCTGCGGCCTCACCAAGGCCGAGTACAAGGGGAGAATGACGTCCCGGGATTTGCTTGAGAAGCATCTATGGATGCAAGCCAGTGTTTTGCTCACTTTACT
>NW_005842424.1:1342093-1352373 GCF_000455745.1 Alligator sinensis
GACTTCCATCGATTACTACCCTCTGGGTCCGACCCCGGAGCCAATTTTCCAGCCAGCGGATCGTGGAGGACCCAAGGCGACAATTGGCCAGTTTCTCCAAGAGGGATCATGGGAAACCAGATCGAAGGCTTTTTTGAAGTCAAGATATATGACATCAATCTCTTCTCCCTTGTCCAGGTGATAGGTCACCTGGTCATAGAAGGAAATGAGATTGGTCAAGCAGGACCTACCTGCAACAAACCCGTGCTGGCTAACCCTTAAGATGTTGGAGTCGGCCAGTCCATTAAGGATGGCCTCTTTAATAAACTTATCAGCCAATCTGTTGAGAATGGTCTCTCTGATAATCTTTTCTAGGATCTTCCCTGGGATAGAGATCAGGCTGATGGGCCTGTAGTTTGCCGGATCCACTTTCCTCCCTTTCTTGAAGATAGGCACCACATTGGCCTTCTTCCAATCATTGGGCATTCACCAGAGCACCAAGAATTCTTGAAGATCTGTGCCAGGGGCTGAGCTATGATGCTTGCCAGCTCCTTGAGTACCCTGGGGTGTAAGCTGTCAGGGCTGGCTGACTTGAAGGTATCCCCCCTCTCAAGGTGTTCCTTCACAAGGTCAGCACTGATGAAGGGTAAGGAATCTCCCTCACCCAGGCCTTCCCATCCCGTAATAGGCAGGGGCATCCCATGGGACTGGTGAAAGACCGACACAAAATACCCATTTAGCAAGTTGGCTTTTTCCTGGGCGTTGGTTGTCAACTGTCCCATCTGGTTTAGCAGGGGTCCAATGTTGCCCTTGCTTTTCCTCTGGCTCCCCTCATATCTAAAAAAGGACTTTTTATTGTCCTTTATACTTGTAGCTAGTTGGAGTTCAGTCGCAGCCTTGGCTTTTCTGGTTCACTCTCTGCAGGTTCAGACCAGTGCAGAATATTCCTCCTTGGAATTTTCCATCCTCTATCCTTTGTAGGCCTTTCTTTTCAGATGCAGGAGGTCCGCTAGTTCCCTGCAGAGCCAAGGGGACTGCTGTGCCCTTTTTCTGCCTTTCCTCTGAGATGGGATAGATTTTTCTTGTGCATCCAGGATCACTCCTTTGAGGAACAACCACTCATCCTGAACTCCCCTCTCCTTTGGGTTGTGGTTTCTTAGGGCCTTGGGTTCTTGGACCATGACCTGCATTTCCACACAGAGGATATGCTCGGGTGGGACGGACTTCATCTCTTCCCCAAAAGGTACGCGTGTTTTTCCTTCCAGGCTGGCTGATCTCATACAGCGAATTTTAACTAGGTTCGCTGGGGAACAGGGATGTCAAAGTCAGCTTTCCTGAAGTTGAGGACTTCTGTATTGCTGACTGACTTGCCAGCTTTACAGTGGATGGTGAAGGTGATCAGCTCGTGGTCACTGTCACCCAGCTTCCCTTTGATCATTAGGTCACTGGTAAGGTTTTCTCCCATTGCCACTACCAGGTCGAGCAGCGCTTTACCTCTCGTCGGCCCGTAGACTTCTTGAGTTAGACAGAGCTCATCCATGCATGTGAGAAAGCTTTGAGACCATTCAGATTTGACTGAGTGCTCTTCCCACAAGATGTCTGGGTAGTTGAAGTCTCCCATGACAACTATGGACTGGGAGCATGTGGCTTCAGCCAATTCCCTGGCCAACTGCTGGTCAAGCTCTTGAACCTGGGTAAAGGGAATATAGTAGACTCCCACCATTGTGTCCCCTGTGCCGTGTTCCCCATGGATTTTAACCAGAGGGTCTCCAGTCATTCCCCCTGGGCACCAATGTCAGCTTGCAGGGACGTGTAGCTTTCCTTGACATAGAGAGGTACACCCCCGCCCCTTTTGTCCACTCGATCTCTTGTACAAGGTATAGCCGTCTATACCGGTGGCCCAGTCATGGGTGGAGTCCCACCAGGTCTCTGTTATCTGTATGACATCGTAATTGTTTGGGTTGAGCAGGAGGACAAGTTCCTCCTGTTTATTCCCCAAGCTCCTGGCATTTGTGTACAGGCAGGCAAGCGTCCCTTTGGGGGCCCTTGCCTTGCCCACAGATCATTCCAGGGCTGGGGCAGGGGTGGGTTCCTTAGAGTGCCATGGCCTTCTGCCTTTGCAATGGTTGCTCAGCGGGCCAGCAGTGACAGTAGTCCCCCCACCCCCTGGTGGGCTTAGTTTAAAGTCCAGTAAAGCAGGTCAGCCAGTCTAGCTGAGAAGAGCCTCCTCCCCAGTGGAGAGAAGTGGAGACCATCCCTTCCCAGCAGCTCACTGTCTCTCTCACCAAAGAGCAGACTGTGGTCATGGAAGCCAAAACTTTCCCGATAACACCAGCACCACAGTCTTTGATTCACTACCTCAATCATCCTCTCCCTTCTCAGCACATAGCCCAAGACTCGGAGGATCGAAGAGAACATCACCTGTATCCCCAACCCCTTAAGCCCCACTCCCAAATCCCTGTAGCGCTTCATGACCCAGCTGGGATTGCTCTGAGCCATGTCATTCATGCCCACATGGATAAGGAGCATAGGGTAGTGGTCAGTGGGCCAGAGGTGGGCAGGGATCTTTTCTGCAATGTCTTGGATACGGGCTCCCGGGAAGCAGCAGACTTCCCGAGCTGAGGGGTTGGGGTGGCAGATTGCCGCCCCCCTCCCCCCCCAGTCCCGCTCAGGATAGTGTCTCCCATGACAAACACTTTGCGTTTTGTCTTAAGGAGAGTGTAGTTAAAGACTCACATCTAGGTAATAGGATTTAAGCTTGCCTGCAGTGTTGCATGTTTTGGAGTTGTTGGAATTTGCTTAGAACCTCAGACTGCAGTCCACTTTGCTCAAGCCTAGTGAACTGTAGAAGTGACTTTAGGTCTCTTTGGTACGGGGTCTTTAATTATGTGTCAGCATAAAGTGCCACGTGCAGGGTTTCTTTTGGTCCCTGACTCAGGTCTTTAGATGCAAATAAACAACAACGGCAGCAACCCAGCAATAGAATGGAGATACTTTCCCTTTGTGTTCACTGGATTCTTTTGACATGTCTGTACAATGCTGTTTAAGAGTACAGGGCAGTGAAAACTCAGAGCAATAAAAGTTCACCCAGAACTGCTTTGATATATGGCTACAAATGATGTGCTATTTAAAAAAAAAAACATTGTGTGGTCTCCTTATCTGGATCTAACAGACATTTAGATCAGTAGCTGGCTGTCATGTACCCAGAATGACATTCATAGACTCTAGAGGTTTCATATGCCTTTGACCTTGCATTAGCAGAATCTCAGAATCCAGCTCTAGAAATTCTAACTTTGACAGTACGTATTTCCTGTTAGTGACCTATTAAACCAAGAACAAATAAAATCACTTATGAAAGAAAAGCCAGAATACATAAATAAAGGAGTAAATTATAGGCTGGAATAAAAGCTGAAGTACTGCAGATAAGAGTAAGACTAATGGACAAACCTACCATAAAACAAAGTAGATACAAAATACTTGAGACTTGGGGGAACAACACAGAGTTAAAGGACCCAAAAATAATATTGACATTACAGACCTTCAAAACTCAGCAGCTTCCCTGCATAAAGACAGCAATTGCTAAAATGAATAACTGTCTCCTTTGAGAGGTGACTTCCCAAAGAACATACTAGCATCTCAGAAAAACAGCTTTAACTTGCATTTGCTTTCCTTTTCTTTCCCTCATCTCTTCCTCCTTCTAGCTAGGGAATTAATGCAGAGATAAATCAGCAGCAAGTTGGGGGCGAAGGATGGTACAAACTAAAACTAAAAAAGGCCGTAAGCACATCAGGAAGCATCCCTCAGAGTTTTGAACTTTATCCTTGGAGTAAATGAATATATGTCTGTGTATGCGTATTAAAGTGTGTAGATATATACCCAGATGCGGACACGCACACTCTTTAATTAGATGTTAGAAGAAAACTTTGCCTTTTGTTCATAGTATCATAGTATCAAAATGCTTAGGGTCAGAAGGAAGCTAAAAAGATCATCAGGTCCGACCCTCTGCCCTGGCAGGATTGGGTGCCGGGGTCATATCATCCCAGCCAAATATCTGTCCAGCCTCCTTGTGAAGACTCCCAAGGTAGGAAAGAGCACCACCTCACTTGGGAGCCCGTTCCAGAGCCTGGCAGCCCTAACTGTAAAGTAATGTCTCCTGAGGTCCAGCCTGAATCTTCTCTAATAATTTGTGGCCATTATTCCTAGTAACCTCAGGTGGTGCCCGGGGGAACAGAGCCTCCCCCAATTCCCGCTGGTCCCCCCTGGTGAGTTTGTAAACAGCCACCAGATCCCCTCTCAGCCTTCTCTTGTGGAGGCTGAATAGGTTCAGGCCCTTTAGCCTCTCTTCATAGGGTCTGCCCCACTGCCCCTTGACCATGGAAGTGGCCCTCCTCTGGATGCTCTCAATGCTAACCACATCTCTCTTGAAGTGTGGTGTCCAGAACTGGACACAATACTCCAACTGTGGTCTGACCAATGCGAAATAGAGGGGAAGGATCACCTCCCTGGATCTGCTTGTGATGCACCTGTAGATGCATGACAAGGTGCGGTTAGCCTTACTGACCGCTTCCTCACTTTGGCTGCTCATGTTCATCCTGGAGTCAACAATGACTCCAAGATCTCTTTCTGCCACCATGTTGACAAGAAGGGTGTTCCCCAGCTTACAGATGTGCTGCTGGTTCCTTCTCCCTAGATGCAGTACCTTGCAAAGAATTAGTTAAAGAGGTCAGCTTTTTCATTTGCCGCAATCACCAGATTGCCAAGCCTATCCTGTAGGGGTCCTATGTTACCCGGTGCCTTTTTCTTACTTCCTACGTATTTGAAAATGGACTTTTTATTATCATTAATTCTGGTTGCTAGCCCTAGCTCCATCTCTGCCTTGGCCTTCCTAACAGCCTCCCTGCAGTCCTGAGCAATGGAGGTGTTGGTGATAGCCCCTTGCTTCCTCTGTTTGTACACCTCCTTTTTTGCCCTCAGGTGGCTAGGATCCGGAACCAACTTCCAAGCAAAGTGGTGCTGGCTCCTACCCTGGGGGTCTTTAAGAGGAGGTTAAATTAACACCTCACTGGGGTTGTTTGACCCCAGTACTTTTTTCTGCCATGGCAGGGGTTCGGACTTGATGATCTGCTCAGGTCCCTTCCAACCCTACCAACTATGAAACTATGATCCCTGGATGCCTTTTCCGAGCCATGGGGGCTTCTTAGCACTCCTGCCCACCTTGGTGTGCATTGGGACTGACTCCCTTTGTGTTCAGAGGATCGTCTCCTTGAGGAACAACCACCCATCTTGGATTCCCATCTCATTGAAGCACCAAGACCCCAATGCCTCTCCTACTGACCTTCTTAGCTTACAGAAGTTGGCCCTCCTAAAGTCAAGGACCTCTGCCTTGCTGCTTGCTTTCACCACCCTGTGGCGATGATCACTGTCGCCCAGGTAGTTGAGTACCCACAGATCCCTCACCAGGTCGTCGCCTGTGGCAAGGACAAAGTCCAGCAAGGCATTTCCCCTGGTGGGACTATGCACCTCCTGGGTTAGGTGGAGGTCCTGTATCCTGGCTAGGAACCTATATGAGTGGTTGGACCTGGCTGACTGCTCCTCACAGCAGATGTCTGGGTAGTTTAGGTCACCCATGACAACCATATCCGTTGACTTTACAGCTTCTGTGAGCTGACCTGAGAATTCCAGGTCCAGCTCATCCCCCTGGTGAGGCAGTCTGTAGTAGACACCCACTATCAAGTCCCTTTCCCCATGTCCCCCTTGCATTCTTACCCAGAGCACCTCATTTTGCCCCTCCTCTGACCAAATCCTGATCATTGAGGACATGTACTGCTCTTTGACGTATAGCACTATGCTCCCCCCCTCCACTTTTTCCTGCTGTCTCACCTGTACAGCTTGTATCCCTCGATGTCCACTGCCCAGTCACGGATAGAATCCCACCAGGTTTCCGTGAGCCCCACTAGGTCTGGGTTTTTGCTAGCTAGCAGGAGGGCAAGTTCCTCCTGCTTTTTCCCCATGCTTTGAGCATTTGTGTAGAGGCATTTGAGGCCTCCTGGAGGTCTCCGTGCCCCCCCCTTGTTCCTAAGCCTGCCCTGGCCCGTCACTTACCTGAGTACTACCTGTGTGCATCACCTGGCTTGACGGCAAAGTCTCCTCATGTTCCTCTGCATCCCCGTTTCCCAGCGAACCTAGTTTAAAGTTCACCGTATGAGATCAGCCGGCCTGGAAGAAAAAACATGCGTACCTTTTGGGGACAGATGAAGTCCATCCCACCTGAGCATGTCCTCTGTGTGGAAATGCGGGTCATGGTCCAAGAACTCAAGGCCCGCCTAGCAACACCAGCTTTGAAGCCGCCAGTTGACCTCGCCAATGCATGTCTCATGGTGCCGTCTTCCTTCAAAGTAAAAGCATAGCAGCAAAAGTGTGCAATAGCTCTCCTCTGTCAAACACAGTATAAGGTACTCTCATTCAGAAGTTCTCTATGCTTGTAATTTCTCACAAACTAGTTCCTCATATTTCACTTTCATGCAGAATACGAAGACCTTTGCTTGTCAAAGACAGTCATGCAGTGTGTCATTAATGACTCTTTTTCCTCTGTCTGGATAAAAATCATTGTCCACTGAGTTATGCAGGGGTAAGGATTCAACTCAGGGATTGCTTTATTCCCCCAGATTTAATCTTTACTTACTGAAAAAAACCCTTTTTGAAACCAATGGTAAATTTACTTTTAACCTCTAAAAAAGAGAGAGCCAAGCGACAGAACTTAATTCCTTTTTTCTTAAGATTTTACTCTAAACAAAAGAGTAAGGAAGCACAGAAACTATTTACATACAAATAAAAACATAAAATAAGAGTGAAACACTTACATGGAAAGTCTTATTTATTTTGAGTGGTTTATTCCAGTTCCTATTTCTAATAATTCCATATAAAGAAAATAGGTAGCTTTAAAATGAAAATGCATAGCTTTGTGTACTGATTTAAAACACACATTTAGTTAAACCAGTGGTTCTCAGACTTTTTAGACTAAAGACACCTCAGAAAATGCCACCTCCTATTTTTTGCTCCTTTTTCACTACAAAAAAAAAATTGTAGAGCAGTTCTTCTGTTGCAAAAAACTGAGAAAGACCTCAGTAGGTCAGAATACATTTAACACTATGAATTCCTATGTAAAATCTCTGGGCACGTCCACACATGCAAGCATGCGCGCTTGCAGCAGCTCAAATAGAAGCAGCACAAATTTGAGCTGGGCTTTTTGCCTCAGCACATGTGCCCAGACATGCACTTTGGTGTGGGGCCAATTGTGCCACTTGGGGCAAAATAACCCTGCCTGGCTCCTCTTGGATCTGCAGCCAGAGGGAGCTAGAGTCTGAGGTGAGCACCTGTGCTGGCCCCAGCATTATAAAAAGCTGCCGTGGCAAGCAGCTTAGGGCTACTTGCTCTCATGAGCTTCTGGGGCCCGGCCACTTGGGATCTGGGGACACTACCCCTTGTGGCAGCTAGACTGTTAAAGCAGCATCCCAAATTCACTCTTTAAAGCACTCCAAAATCTATGTCCTTCCAGAATTAGAACAAAAGACCACTCTCTCTCTCTCTCTCTCAGTAACAGAGAGAGAGAGATCGATCAGTTGGGCCATGTTTTACTGATATATTTACAATGTTAAAGCAACTTGGAAGCCTACAAGTGTCACTATAATCATAATAAAATAAATTCTAAATATATGTTTTGATATTTGCTTTTGGTTTTCTTATCACACAATGGGTGTGTGATGGGAGGGTGTGGGTTTGCAGGAGGGGGGTGGGGGATGTGGGTGGGTGTGTGCGTGGGTGTGGAGGGACATGGGAGGTGTGGGTCAATGTGTAGGTAGGTATGGGAAGATCGTGGGGGGACTGTGTGGGCAGCTGCTTAGGAGGGGTGGGTCCCCTGTCCCCCACAGGGCAAAGCCCCCACACACAGCACATGGACTGCCCCAGGGTCCCAGCCCCTCCCCTGCAGGGCCCAGAGCCCCCCAGCAGGGGCTACAGCCCCCTGCCCCTCCCCTGCACAGCCAGAGCTTACCAGCAGCAGTGATCAGGGTACTTGGAGCCTCATGACAGAGGCCCCCCCCCCCATGAAGCGTGGGGCAGTGGGGCTCGGCCGCCTGGCACCTGTGCTGCCGCTAACGTATCACGCAGGTTCAGCCCAACTTGGCAGGGCCCCGCACAGTGCTGCGTGCTGTCTGGCAGCTTGGGGCACTCAGGCTGTCAACCAGGGCTGGTACCACTCGGCGCCAGCAGCCCCCGAGCTGCCCAACAGTGCACAGTGCCCTGCTGAGCCAGGTCACACCCATGTGATGTGGCAACAGCAGCACACGTGCCAGGTAGCCGAGGCCAAGCCCCGCTGCCCCATGCCATTTGGGGGAGCTCTGCCATGAGGCTCTGAGCAGCCTTGATTGCCACTGCTAATGCCAGTGAGGGTGGGCTGTGCGGGGGTGGGGAATGACCAGGGGGCTGGGGAAAGTGCAGGGAGCTGGGGGAAAGTATGGGGAGCTAGGGAAATGAGTGGGGGCTGAGGGAATGAATGAGGATCTGAGGAAAGCACGGGGAGCTGGGGGAAAACATGGAAAGCTGGGGAAATGCACGGGAAGCTGGGGGAATGAATTGGGGTGGGGAAATGAACGGGGAGTTGGGGAAAGCACAGGGAACTGGGGAGACCAGCGGGGGCTGGGGGAATGCACAGGGAGCTGGGGAAGCACGGGGAGCTGAAGGAAAGGATGGGGAGGTAGGGAAATCAGCGGGGGCTGGGGAATGGATGGGGAGCTGGAGGAATGAGAGGGGGGCCTGGAGACAGGGCCCCCCCCCTCCCACCCCGGTTTCCTCCTCCTTCCTCCAGCCCCGCTAACACCCTACTTATCTGGCACAAAGCCGGGTCCAGGTCCCTGCAGTCTGCACTGCTGTTTGCCTTGTATGGGCAGGCAGTGTCCTTCAGCACCGGGGCAAGGGCCAGCTATAGAGGCACTATGGCTGGCTTCCAGAGAGGCTCTGTGGAGGACCCCAGCCTCTGGTTGCCTCAGGGCATGGTCTGGGACCATACCTTGCCCCACTTATTTCCTCCATTGTATTTTTCGGTATCTGGACTTCCAGGTATCAAATTCTGCCCCTGCACTGCAAATATGCAGCACAGGGAACTTTTTTAGTTCCCGCACTTGCATCTTGTAGCGTCTCAAAGGGGTTTGAAACGCTGCAAGAGGCATGTGTGCGCTCATGTGAATGTGCCCTTTGGGTTTATCTTGTGAATCATGTTTGCATACCTAACAGTGATAAATATCCTACAGCACCCTTGAAAGGATCTCAAGACATCGTAGAAATATTTAGCATATGTTGTATGTTGCCTCATTTTCCCTTCCCTTAACATCCCTTCAAGATTTACCTACTCCTTTGCGCAGAACTATTTTCTGCACAGGGCCTGGTGGAGGAGAAGGGTACAGTCCATGATATGACAACATTGTTGCATTCCCTCTCCAAATAGCCTGCACAGGCCATTTCCCATTAGTTTGTCCACTCCCAGGTATGCTCTTGAAGTGAGGGGAGTATATTGACCCTATTATCTAAAGTATTCTCTCTACTTCAGGGAAAAACAAAAACAAGCAGACAAAAAAAACCTGTTTTATTTTACTGCTGAAGCAGTCCCTGGGCTACTTACAAATATAACTGAAACAGGCCCAATCTGCAAAAGTCAAATCTGCATCTTGCATCTACATTCAACAATTTCCACAGTGTGGAGGACTATAGCCTCCAGATTTTGGTAGATCCGTCCCTAGAAAATAAAACTGCACTGAAATACGAAGCCCAACAGATGCTAGTATTAATTCAGTGGAAGGCTTGAGTATATATCATGAGTATATTTCTGTGGCTTTGAATCAAACAGATAAAAAAAAGGACATCCTCAGTGGCCAAAGATATAAACAACAAACAAACTGCTAATTAGCTTGATTTACAAGTGCAAGTCAGGTTAATTAAAAATAAACTTTATCATATTATAGCACGAGGCACATCCCTTTTCCTAATTCAAATGCAAATTAATTCATTTTGATCCATATACTTTCACTGGGTTAAAGTATACGTCAGGCATTCATCTACATTACTATCAAGAACTTTTGATTTCTATAATAGTTTAGGGGTATTCAGAGGGTTTTAAACAACAAACCACACCCCCCCCCCCCCCCCGCCTGCACTCTGGGGCTGGGCACAGCAATCATTGACATGGTTGGGAGAGTGGGCAGGGGTTGGGAGGTACTCAGAGGGCTGGGGGAGCAGGCAGGGGGTGGGGC
>NW_005842425.1:0-9080 GCF_000455745.1 Alligator sinensis
TAGCCAGTACCAGGTCGAGCAGCGATCTCTTTATCTTGCTTGATATGCATCAAGCCAGATTTAAAAATTATTTTTAAAGCTCAATTTTCTTTTTGGTTTCATGCAAGCTTGTTGGCCTTGATCTCCTGGAGGAAGTATAAGAAAAAATAGAGGAAGAAAAGGTGGTATAAGCTGTTATTTTAGGCTTTTCAAATGATTTTTTTCTCAAGCCAGACGGTCACAAATATCAATCTTCTAAAAAAGCAAAACCAGATGCTTGCAGTGTCTATGCAAATTACATCAATCTTACAACATTCTCCTTTAAGTATCCTTTTTCAGCAGAGCTGGGAGGAAACGGTTTTTGGCTCAGGTAAGTTTAAGGGTATGGGCAAGCACTGAAATGCTAAGAATGTCCAGGAAATTGACAGAGCCACAAAAATGTAGCACGAAATGCACCTAAAACCATTCAAATGCATGTTTGTCCCGAGAACCACAAAGCAAGGGAAGGCCATCTACTGCTGGTACCCTATAGCCACGGGGCTGGTATACAAAAGTTCCAGCAGGCTTTACATAGCACCTGTGGAAGAGGTTCCCAAGGACAGCAGAGCACAGAGGAAAGCACTGATCAGCTGGAAACTCTGGAAACCACAACCAGTCCTCCCCCAGTCCCATTACCCTGCCTCACACTGGGAGTGCAGAATTATGACATGCCTGTTAGAGGTGTGAGAAGTTTTGGTAGCCAATTCAATTTGGCCCGATTTGGGGAGCGAATCTCCAAATCTGAATCAAATCAGAAGACCGATTAAAGGCTCCAAATTTGTAGGCAGCCACAAGATCACCTCTCAGCCTTCTCTTGCAGAGGCTGAGGAGGTGCAGGTCCCTTTGTCTCTCCTCATAGGGCTTGTCCTGTAACCCTTAACCACATAATTTGCCCTCCTCTGGGCCCTCTGGAGGCCATCCACATCCCTCTTGAAGTGTGGTGCCCAAAACTGGACACAGTACTCCAACTGTGGTCTGACCAATGCCGCACAGAGCAGAAGTAATCATGGGGTAAGAGGGAGGAAAGGGGTGGGGGGGGGAGGGATTGCAGCTGGGATAAGTTAGCTTTGCTGATAATTTCATCACACTGATGACTCATGTTCATCTTGGAGTCCACTATGGCTTCAAGATCCCTTTCCACTTCTGTGCTGCTGAGAGGGTCACTTCCCAGCCAGTAGGTGTGCTGGATATTTTTACACCCTAGGTGCAGCACTCTACATTTGTCCTTGTTGTACTGCATCCTGTTGTGTACTGCCCATGTTTCTAACCGGTCTAGGTTTCCCTGCAATCGTTCCCTACCCTCCGGAGTGTGCACTTCACCCCACAATTTAGTATCATCCACAAACTTTGACAGGGTACACTTCACGCCCACATCCAAGTCACTGATGAAGATTTTGAAGAGTATAGGTCCAAGGACCGAACCCTGTGGGAATGTCAGCGTCGACATTTGGTGGGCTGGTGTCCCTCTGATGCCCATCTAAAAGCCATTTAGGAGACTTATCTTGAGCCCTGTTTGGGAACACTGAGGTAAAAAAAAAACTCATTGAATAGCTCAGCCTTGTCTCCCCTGTCTGTCACTAATTGCTCCTTCTTGTTCAGTAGGGGTCCTCTGCTGCTCTGCACCTTCCCTTTACTTCCTACAGACCTAAAAAAAAGACTTTTTGTTGTCTTTAATTTGTGTTGCCAGCCTCAGCTCTGTAATTGCTTTGACTTTTCTAACTGCATCCCTGCAAGTGCGTGCCAAGTAGGTATACTCCTCCTTGGTAGCTTCCCCCCGCTTCCACTGCCTATATGCCTTCTTTTTTGCCCTTAGGCTCCCCTGGATTTCCCTGTTTAGCTAAGGAAGTTTTTTGGCTTCTTTCCCCCTTTTCCCTTGTATTGGGATAATCTCCCTCTGTTCCCGAAGGATCACTTCCTTTACAAATGTCTGCCCTTCCTGGACTCCTATCTCACCAATACTCTTGTCCTGCAGTGCATCATTGACTAGACTCCTAAGCACACTGAAGTTAGCCTTCCTAAAGTCAGGCACCTCCACCCTACTACTTATCTTACCCACCGTATGCCATATGGTTAATTTGATTGATTGGTGATCATTGTCCCCAAGGTGACCACAAATCTGTAGCTCCCCTACCAGGTCCTCCCCCGTAGCCAACACCAAGTCCAGTAAGGCATTCCCCCTAGTGGGACCATACACCTCCTGCACTAGGTGAAGGTATACTGTTTCATCTATTTAAGTCTTCTTTCTGCCTGCTGATTACTTAGTTGAATAGAATTTGCTTTACTCTTTACATTTCTGGAAGTCAATAGGCATTATGGGTATTCAGTGAGTATCAGGGGATGAACCCCTTAGTCCATCACTGTTTCCCCTTTCTCCCTTTTAGGTATTTATAATAGAGCATTAATCATGGTAGAATCTGAGGTGATAGAAGTTATAATTTAGACATGGTCCCTTAATCTCCTATTAGGAACCATCTCCCAATTCCCAACTTCCTCAGGTAGTAGACGTTACAAAGACAAAAAAATCTGTTGCCTACTGCTCCACAATTAAAGTTTACTGTTTAGCTCTTCTCATTCATGCATGTCTATATTTATTGAACCTGGTGCTCACTACAGTATCTAGGAGCAAACTGTCACCTGACGAATGATCTGCTTCTTCCAGAACAATCAGGACAATTAAGGTCATACTTCTAGATTACAGTTTATAAAATAAGTTAGAGTTAGAGTTTATAAAATAAGTATGGCCAGTTGTTCACAATGATGTCTTCTATTCATCCAAAGCACAAGTATAGGTGAATTGCAGAAGTAGCTCCTAAACACTACTACTAATAATGGAAAGAACATTCATTTAGCCATATTTTCTTAAGAGAGTGAATAGCAATGAGATTTCCACCGCTTTTATTATTTAGAAAACTAGAAGTCAGAGCCAGTATACTCAGGGGATAAAGGGTGTGTGGATGAAGAGCATTTGGATGTATAGCATTGTGCATTCCCCTCCTGCTGAGCAACAGTGCATCAAGGCCACCTAAATGGCTTGGAACAGCTTGATGCCCTTAGAACACAATCTCAATTGTTCAATAATGTACAAGAGAAAATCCTTCTAGCAAGCTGATCTAAATGCTGTCTTTCAATGAGTAACCTTCCCCCCTACCAGCTCCCCCCAGACTACCTAGCCAGTTATTTGGGATTCAATCCCTTTGTCTGCTTGCTGAAGTCTACTGCTATAATTGGTGATGAAATAATTCCCAATTTATCTGTTAAATTAAGGAAAATTGTTTATTTGTATCATCTCAGAGAAAATAAAATAGCAGTACAGTATTAGTTCTGGTAAGTCTCCACTGTGGAAACATTTTTGCTTTTATTTCTTCATTGCAGGATTCCATCAACTCCTCTAAAATTAGCCTGGAGCCCCTAGTTGAGACTTAAAAATAGTTTGAACAGTGTTTATTTAAAAAAATAAAATTAGATATGAGAATAGGTGTAAAGTACCAAAATGCAGTAACTACAACCCAATCAAGGGCATACATATACATGGCCAATCAGTAGTCTCCGTCACATTAAAAACCAATCATAAATTCATCAGGTGTGAGTCTCACTATACAATCAGAAAAGTAGCACTGGAAGGGACTTGAAGAGGTTGTCCAGTTTAACCACTTGCTCAAGGTAGGACCATTCACATCCACACCACTGTATGCAAATACCCATTCAACCGATTCCCAAAACTACACAAACAACCATTTTGCACAACTCAAAGCATATTGGCCCACCAAAACATCCAACCCACCTCAGGTAAAGGAGGAAGACAAGGGCACTGTCCATGTCCAAGTGTTGTTAAAAGACACTGGAGAGGTCCAAGGAAGAGGGCTATGCCCAACACTTCAGAAGAGGGCAAAACCCCCAGAGTCCATGCCAGTCTGACTCAGGGGAAAATTCCTTCCTGATCCCACATTTGATGATTGGTCTGACCCTAATTGGAGAGGCAAGATCCTCTCACCAGGAATCTCTGGGTTTTAGTGCCGGCAGGAACATTAGCATACCCTAGTCAAAATCCCCAGGCTTGGCTGCAGCCAGGACCCAATACTCATGAGGAAGGCAATAAACAAAACAAAACAAACCATTATGCCTGTAGCAACATGAAAAGAAAAATTCCTTCCCAGCCCCATGTGACAACCAGCAAAACCCAGAAGCATGGGAACTACCTAACACCCTTCACTCTGATCTGCAGCCTGGGGACAACACGCATAACTATACATGACCCCCACTAGCTGGAGACAGAACTCCCCTTTCTGTAATCTTATCCCTCAATAAATTTAGCTCAACTCCTTTAGTCTTCTTTCATAACTAAGCTGGTTGTAGAGCTTTGGAGCTGTGTTATAAAATGTTGTAATCTCATCAAATCTGTTTATGTATATTTATCTAGGTGACCATCCATCCACCTTGTATAAAAGGAGCACAAGGACGTATGTACATATGGCCAGTTGTGCAATTCTTTAAGATGTTTTAATACCTGAATTTCATTTTGAACTTTACAGGCAATCATCCCAATTATGAAGTTTGCTTTATGATGATGCTGTCTATATAGAGCACCTACCTTATCAGGCAGTGGTGACTTGAAGCATGCTGGGCTGCTCCAGTGGAAGCAGTGCAGTCTTCTATGTTGTACTTGGAGCAGCTAATTAGCACTTTTAAAGGATAGTGCTAGATAGGCTGCCCTCCAGCTAATTAACCTACCTTTAAAGACATGCCAACAATGGTCCTGATTTAAGAGGCAGTCCACCTGGAGTACTATAGCATGCTGGAAGGCACCACCATGGGGGATGGCAAATTTATCATGGAGATATAGCCTATATATTCTTCTTACTGCCTTTTTAGGTTGTAGTTCTACAAGCTGCAATATGTCTTCATATATCACGTGCCCTCCAAATAAGACATGCACCTTGTTCTAGGAAGGCAGAATGAAGAATAAAAGAGTTTTCCAGTCATGAATCAGCTCAGTCTTGACTAAAGAGGCAGAATATAAGCTACAGCAGGGTTTGGTAACTATGGCCCACAGACCAGATCCAGCCTGCAAAGCCATTTTATCCAGTCCACAGACATGGGGCTTCAGTGGCAATCAATGGCAGGGGGCTTCAGCAGCAGTTGCTTTCCCCTGCTTTCATGGGTAAAGCACCAGCTGTGAGCACTCTCCCTGTGCCACCCATTGCTGAGAAAAGTGTCAGAACTGACTGGGTCCTAGCACCCATCTGCCCATATCTGACCCAAACTGGGTCAGTCTAGCCAGCAGTTGTAAAAAGCAGCTGCCAAGTCAGCGGGTTGACACTAGCTTTGAACCAATACAATGAACTCTGCTTCTTTGTGTCCAGCCATCAGAAGAGAAGTACAGCTGCTATTACAAACTTCCACCCATGCTTCCTCCACTCTGGCACAGAAAAACAGTTTCCCCACACCTCCAGGTTTGAGGGGCTGATTCTGGGAGGAAAGGAGAGTGTGGTATGGAGTAGATATGGTAGGTTCACATTCGTGAAAGTATCTAATTCTTTTTGGTATCTTAACTAAAACTATTTGTTTTAGTTACCTTATGTAACATCTAGTTTCTATTCAAATATATCCTGTAAGTAAAGTAACTCTTCTAATATTTTTTAAATGTACTCATTTCAATTATGAGCAGGCTGATAAGATCATTCTTTCTTGTTATAGTTAATATTTCCAGTTCTCTGTTTTTTTGCCAAGCTTGTTGCATCCGCATAAGGGTTTTTGGTTTCTTTTACCTTTTGATCCTATATTGTTCTTTTGCCAAGTTATCATGCTGGATGTTACAAAAAGAGAATCCCATGTTGTATTTTCCCATGTTGACCCCAAATGCAATATAGTATCTCTGATAAGTTCCAGACTGAAGTTTCTGGACACTGTAATCTGTCCCCCCACAAAATACATAAAGTTTAAGCAAATGCTGTACAAATGTGCTGGAGGAACCATATCTCCAGATGAAAGGAAAATTTAATTTCCCTACTCAATTCCATTCAATAAAGACTTCATTAAATCATAGAGAAGTAGGGATGAAGGGACCTCCAGAGGTCATATAGTCCAACTGCTTCTTGAGGCAGGATCATTCCTCTCCAAACCATCCCATACAAACCATAATCTAAACTCTACATAAGCATACCCTCAACCCTGACACAACACAAACCTAACACCCTAAAACTGCCACAGGTAAAGCAGGGGAACCATAGCAGGCAATGTCCTACTTCTATGAAATGCTATCAATATAAGCTCAAGAGATCCTGCATAGAGGGCTATCCCTCCTGCTACAGAAGAAGGCAAAACCCCCACAGTCCATACTGATCTGACCATGGGGAAAAATTCCTTCCTGACCCCAAATATAGGAATTGGTCTGATCCTGAGTGGAGGGTCAAGAGTCTCTAGCCAGGAACCTCTGGCTTTGGTTCCAGCAGGAGAACCAGCACACCCTAGTCAAAGTTCCCAGTCATGGCGGTAGCCAATACCCAATACCTCTGGGAAGACTTAAAAACATCCTGACATCTAGCAGAAGAGGAAGGGGGGTGGGGTGCAACCAGCAAAGCCCAGAGCCATGAGTAATAGCTATAGTAGAACGTAGAGATAGCTACACCTAGATCATTCCTGACCAGTGGCTGTCCAACCCCTTCTTCAACACCTCCAGTGATGGAGAGTCCACACCTGCCCTAGGTAGTCTGTTCCACTGTCTCGGTGTCCTAATAGTGAAGAAGTTTTTCTAGATATCCAGTCTAAACCTACTTTGCTGAAATGTCAAGGCATTGGTCCATGTCCTCTCAGGGCTGTCCTTTTGCACCTGCTCTACCACCTGGCTGCTGTGCCCTAAAACTCTGCCCTGAAAGTGGCTGCACTGCTTTCTACTAACAGGGCCAGAGTTCCCTGTTACAGTCTTCTATTGTATTTAATATTCCAATTTTTGCAGTCTACACTTGTGCAAATCACCATACTTTCTGTCTTAAATCACCTTTATTTTGAATGTGCAGGGAACAAGAGTGAATTTCATATACTTCTATGAACAATAGCAGAGGACGGAATGAGAGAGAAAAGTGTTCAGTTCAAATTTGTAAATATTGTACAAACAATTTAGATGTATATAAAATACATTCTTCATATACTTGTTCATAATCAACAGTACATAGACATGTGTCCTGTATAATAAAATACTAAGTTAAACTTTTCAGACTATGTTTTTTGGCCAAAAATGCAGCTGTGAAACTATTTGTGGATTTGTGCCTAAAAAAATTGAAAAAAATGGAATATTTCATTTTCACATTTTCAAAACAAAGCATGTCAATTTTCTGTTTTGAAATGTCTCGTTTGTAAATTTCTGTGAACTTATTACTAATGAAAAAGATTTAAAAAAGAAATATTGAACTAAATGTTTTGGTTGTTTTGAAATGACTTCTTCCTCTTCTCCCTCACCCAGTTTTTCAGTTTGGCCAGCACACTGAAAAATCAGTTATTCACACAGCTCTTATCATAACTTCATATCCAGGTTCTCCACTGACTCATAGAAAAGTAGGACTGAATAAGACCTCCATAAGTCATGTAGTCCAGCCCCGTGTCTGAGGCAGGCTTTTCCCTATCCAAACCATCGTAGACAAATCTATAATCTAACTTCTTAGTAAAACTAAGGCCTGACACAACACAAGACATAACACCCTATCCTGCCACAGATAAAGCAGGGGGACCACTGTGGCCAATGTCCTGTTTCTGTAAAGGTTGTTTAATATATATACACTCAAGAGATGTCAGGAAGATGACCATGCTCCTCCCAGGAAAGTAAAACCCCCCACAACCTGTACCAATCTAACCATGGGGTAAAATTCCTTCCGGACCCAAAATATGGTGATCACTTTGACCCTGAGCAGAGAGGCACAACTCTCTAGCCAGGAAACTCGGTATAAGTCCCAGGAAGAGCATTGGCACACCACAATCAAAATTCCCAGCCTTAGATATAGCCAACACCTAATGCCTCTGAGGAAGGCTTAAACCCCCTCCCAATGTAGCAGCAAGGATAAGGGTGGGAGGTAGCGGAGTTCCTTCCCAGCCCCATGTGGCAACCAGCAAAGCCCAGAAGTGTGGGAAATACCCATGCCAAAAAAATCATCCATTTTGTGCCCCTCACACCTCTCACAATGTCAATATCTCTCTAACATACAGCCTTCAGAGCCAGGGAGCTCCAGGGGTGTTTCAGTGGCAGGCTGCTTTGCCTACATGGTGCTTTGGCACCAAGCAGTAAGGAGCTGTGGTGGAGCTAGGTGGTGGGGAGCTGCACCTACACTGTTGTTGGGGAGTAGGGAAAAGTGGTGGTGGTGGCTGGGTCAAAACACCAGCCCACCTTGAACCCAAGCGAGGTTGTCCTGGCCCATGGCTCCAAAAGGCTCCTAGTTACTGCTCTACAGAGCACACAGACATGAAGTAGTTGTCCAGGAATCAAACCAGGGGCTCCAACAGAAATCTTTCTCCACTACTGCCATTCCTTGTGATCCTGCAACACCACTCTTTTCCCCTGAGACCTTTGCTGGTAAAATAACTGAGAAACAAATGTATAACTGGGAGAGATATTAGACCAGTTTTTGGGTGCAAAATGCCCTTCTCAGGCATACCAGTTTCTATAGCCGGTGGCACAAGGGAGTGAGGCAACTATATGACCACTTGACTTTCTAGTCCAAATAACCAGGTACCCCTTTACAGATGGGATGAATTAGGGGTGGCTTTCATTGTAAGTCTGAAGTAAGGCCCAGACTCACACAATTGGTAGCAAGACACTTTAAGAACACAACCACTTACATGACCAGGATATCCATATCCCCTCCTCCCCCACAACTAGTTCACAAGTTGTCTTCTCTCTCTCTCTCTTTTTTTTTTGGGGGGGGGGGGTGGTAATAAGAATTTTTCCTCTTATAATAAAAAAACTGGAATAAACCATAAAACCATCCCATAACACAGACATCTAAAAAAATAATTTTAGGGATAAAATACACAAATGAATTCATTTTCAGTATTATTTCAAACTTTTTCCAGCTCAG
>NW_005842425.1:9090-18573 GCF_000455745.1 Alligator sinensis
CAGTGAAGTCGTATTACTGAACTGGAGGGTTTGGGTTTGTTTTTGTTTAGTTTTTTTTGAAAGACCATACACTATTTTTTTGATGGTTGGGACATCACTCTGTGTTGCAGCCAACTCTGTATTAACACACACATACAGGTTCTCCACTCACAACATGAGTTTCCTAAGGAAGCTCCACCAACTTTCAACAGAGTGCTTACTAACAGGAAAAGACACAAAACTATTTGTTGATTTAACTGCTTACCAGTACCCTGTCTACCCCTAAAATACCAAACTAGTAAATCTTACAGTTAAAGATGAAAAGGCATCTTCCTTCCTTCACTATTTGTTTATTTTCCTGCAGGCATAGTAGCAAGTCAACTATACTACTGCTTGTCCCATAGCCAGCAGAATAGGATTATGTCTTTTCCAAGACCAAGCTGTGTTGGGGAGGGGAGAGAAGGCAAGGAGAAGACATCCTGAATAGCAATATGAAGAGTGCTAGTTGAAGCAGCAACTAATAAGGCTTGCTGCTTTTAACATTTTACACCTATTACCTATACATTTTAGAAAGAGAAAAGATAATTGATTAATTGAATTCAGGCTTATTTCCTTGCCAAAAACTCCTTAACAGCTTGTTTGGTGGACTGCCCTAAACCAAAAATCTGCCTTCCATTCCATTTTAATTTTTGCTTTGAAATATACCTTTAAAAATCATCTTTAAAAAAAAAGAACCTTAGAAACCTCTGCTTTCAAACCTTTGCATCTGTCTTCATGTTTGAGAGTAGATTTGGAAGGTATTTTGCAATATTTTATGAAACAGGTTAGTTTCACTAAGATACTTGCTAGTCCTTACGGACTAGTAAATTGACATCATAATCATGCTCAAGGCTGTTGGAATGGGATGTTTAATGTAAGCTACCTGCTGCAGCTGTGTTACGGAGATGAGTGGGAAAGCAGAAATTGTGTTAGAAAAGTCTGCTCAAGCTTGCAGCTGTAAATAGGCAGCATTAAAGAAAATGAAATGCTGTTTCTCTCTAGCTGAGGCTTTTAAGTGCATTTTCATAGGGGTATCCAGCAGCCACAAAGTAGTTATAGACCTGTCAGCAATTCCAGCAGCAAACCTATTATTCAGGACTTGAGTAGCACTAAAGCCCATGAAATGTGCTTTGGTTTTAACTGATCAAATTTATGCCTGTAACTCTAAATCAGGAACTGTGCTTATCCAACTGATCTCAGACTTGCCAGAATCATTCTACCCCAGTCCCATCAATTATAAGATAGGTCTAACTTTTTTGTGTGAATACCCTAGAGGTTGAAATCAGCCTTTAAGCAGAAATTTAGCTATAAGCTTAACTATGGAAAAGCTACAAAGCAAACAGCCTATAAATACTTTTTACATAATTTTTCCCATTTACATTTATGTGACTGTTCTCTCAATATATAATCCAGTTTTAATAGCTTAACATTTTTCAGAGTTAGTCTGCCAACAAAAGTGTTTTATTTAGGGGTTCATGTTATTTGAGGGTCCCTTTAAACACTTCAGCTCATCTTCATTCTTTTGAAGCACTCACATTCTAGAATAAGGCAATAAAATAATTACTGAACACTCCAAAGTGAGGGAATTCACAAGTTAGGCCAATGCAAATTTGAACTGGAGGGGCAAACCTGTGAAATTAAAGTGAGTCCTGCAGAACTGGTTCAGGCAGATCTTAGATAAACTGGGTCTTTTTTCTTTCAGAAGATATTAACATTAACCAAATGAAACTGCAATGTGTGCCTCTTTCTTAATAATGGTTAATTCAGATCCTCCTGAGAATACTCCCCAAGCTCATGCTAACTTTAATGTTTGACTAAACTCCCTCTTCAAGAAAATACCATCATGAAGTTCCATGACTATAATGATTCATTGTCTTCCAGAAAATATATACTATATTGAGTAATAAAAAAGATGCTTTTGCCTAAGTATACTTATAAACTTTATCTCCTGCATGAAAGTTGTAAGTTGTTTTCTTCTCACGCATCACCACCACAAGTCAAGAATCTGAATGCCTAGTATTTCCCACTTCATGTTTGTATACACCTTGCTTCAAATTTTTTTTTATAGGCATTGGTGTTTGGGAATTCATCCTACAAACTGTTGGGTCATTCATAGACATTCATAGTAATTACAGTTATAATTTTCAAACAAAATTTCTTCTCTTGTTTAACTAATGTGTTTTCTACTTGGTACCATATCAAAAGCTTTGCTGATCTCCAGATATTGCAATTCCACTTCTGGGAAAATGTTTCAGTTCATTCTTAACAAAGACAAATATTAAATTTGTCTTGTTTTACCCTTCCTTTTAATGTAAACTGAATCAATACATGTTCACTCAATCCATTAATAACTAGCTCTCATATAATGTCCTTACTTCTTACAAAGAACAACTTTAAAATAATATCACCTCTTGTTGGTTCAGGGACTCTTAAGTAACCTGTTGTTTGTTCCATGAAGGAATAACTTGGCACTAGCATTACTAATAGAATTTATTCTCCTCTCTAGTTAAAATCTCCTATAATGATACAATCCCCTGTAGCATTTCTCTCTAACAACAATACAGGCTTCTCTTTTCATATCCATATCTCACTTTGGAGTTTACAATAGATCCTTAGCCCTATGAATGTAGACCCCTTTTTAATTCTTCCCAGGAATGTCCTTGATCCAAGCTGAAAATGCTTTAAAAATGTTCTCCCTTTCCTCATAGTCTATCCCATCATTAACATGCAAAATTACTCTCCTCCAACATCTATTTGTCCTGTACATTGCATACCCTTTAACACTTGTTACTCACGATTGTTCTGTTATATATGTACTCTCCTGTTTCACATCCTGTACCACTAGTTCTAGCTCCTCCATTTTGTTGCCTGAACTTCTTGCATTAGTCTACATATATTCCAGTTGCTTTTCACTGACCTCATCCAGTTTCCTTAGCCAGATTAGGTAATCTTTTCCTGAACTTCAGAGCCTCCTTGACTACTACTTTCATAAATATTATTTTCTTTCTTTTCCCGCCTTTGTAAGGTGTTGTATATGCATGTACTAGGGATACAATCTCTATCTCCAAGGTGCTTAAAGTCTTAATAAATAATTCTGTTGATGACAAGGAAGAAGGTGATGAACTCTGATTCTTTTCTGGGCTGGCTGTACAGTTCTACCAGGAGCAAAAAGTGAGAAAAACTCTGTCTTATTCCTAAAGTAAGCTTATGTGGCTGTTAACACACACAGAGGGTCTGTGTTGTGCTGAGTAAGAGTAGTGCCAGAGTGTACCCACATTTTAAATACTTATTCCAGTCCCATATTGTCTCTAAATTTACTTGTGTGATCCTATTTTAATGGGATTATTCTGCATTTCAGTGTCTGAGTTAGAAAGTTGGCCCATACATTCCAGGAGGGGGGTGGGGTGGCTGGGAACGAGGTCCCTATGTGAGTTTTATATATTTTCCCATGCTTGAGCTTTGGCAATCTAAACTGAGAGACAAGAAAAGTACAGTACATCTGGATAGGTTATTTTAGTGTAATTTTGCTTTGACTCCCTTCAGAATACAATATGTATTAAATTCAGTGCAAGGTTACCAAAGTCTTTTATGCTGCAGAAGACTCCACCTCTCTTTCTCATGTCAGTAATTAGGGTTTAAGGAACAGAGCACAGTGGCGATATCTAATCAGTCCTCAGGGACTGGTGAAGGGGTTGCTGGGGGGTTGTATTTGAGGTAGGGGTGAGGTTATGGTGATGAGGTACAGGTGCAATTTACAGTAAGTGCACTTTCCACTTGTAATTATATTTGTGCTTTTCATTTACAAGGAAACATTTAGAATACATTATTTCCACGAAGGGTCTCTTATGGTTTTACTGCACAACTTGAGATTTTCTGTCTTTCAAAATCCATCTGTTGAACATATGTGGATAACTTACCCTGAGGCTGTTAAAATGAACTGTGTATACTTTAAGGCAGAATAATGACACTTAGCCATGTTTTCAGCTGGTCCTATAAATTTGTATATGCATGCATTTGTCCAGGTGAAAACACTACATTCTCTGGGAAAAGTGAGCTGCCTCATTGTGGCATTAATTCTTGCAAATTCAAGTACTACTTGATATAAAGAACTGAAGATACAATATGCTGTCAGTATTTATGTCAGTAAGGCCAAATGTTCAAAAAGCCCCGGTGGAAGTGCTTTATCTATCACACTTTACTTAAAATGCTACAAGTTAGAATAGGAATAAACCAAACAGACATTTCCCTTTCGGTGGGAATGGGCTTAGTGCCTGCCTCCACCGGCCAAGGCCAGCAGGTAGGGGGTGCTCCTGCACACCTCCAAGGAGGCTGCTGGAGCAGCCATACCTCTCCCCCCCAGCAGCTGGTGACTGTCAGAGGCAGCTGTGGGGATGGGGATACCATTACTATGAGCCTCCCCCTGCCCCCAGCTTGCTTACTGAGGTCTTGGGGGCGGTGGTCTGGATCCACATGGCAGGAGGGCTCCCTTTCCCCCTGCCCCAGCCTCTTGACAGCTGCAGCCAGGAGTTGCAGCAAAGGGCTTGCCTAGTCCAGCTGTGCCTTGCAGACATGGCTCGGCTCCCCTGACAAACCCCAGCTAGCAAGCAGGCGCCTCATGGCAAGGAGGGTGGTCTCCTTTCCCTTCCCCCAAACCCAGTTCCTGGCACAGCAAAAAGCCAAGCCAGGCTTTTGGCTGCATCTGTCCTCAGGCTGGGGAGGGCAAGGGAAGAGAGACCACCTGCCGTACAGCCCCAGTTAGTGAGCTCTGGGGGGATTCTTCCAAGGGGGAGGGCTCCCTTCCCTCACCCAAGCCTCCTGACAATGCCAGGCAGAAGCTGTAGCACAGGGCTGCCCAGCGCAGCTTTTTGCCACATCAGAAACTGGGGCCAGGGGATGGAAATGGAGACCATCTTTCCCACATGGACCTGGCTTGGCCCCCACCAAGCCCTGAGCCCCCAAGTTTGCATGGGGGATCCACATGGCAGAGAGGCTCCATTCCCACCCCCCACCCACTTTTTCCCCTGGTGTATTTGGCATGTGAAGCAGCAGCATTTTTTTCAGTGAAATTTGTTGCATATGTAGACATAAGGAATTTCTTTTAAAAAATAGCCCAATATGAACTAGAATAAAACAGTCACCGTCCAGATTGTTCTTCCTCATAATAGTATAAAATAACATATTTTTAGATCAAAGGATACAGCCCAGGACTATTTTCCTTCAATAGTTTGGAATATTTTATTTGGCTGGGCTGTTTTTAAATGTTTAGGGAGATATACTCTGCAGATAAGGAATCCTCATTCTGACTTCATTTACTAAATAGAGAAATAAATAATCCTGTTCTTAGAAAGGTGGCTAAATAATATGTTGGATTAACATGAGATTAAACAAAGGTAAAGATCAGGAAGTTTATGGTTTTAACATGTAGGTAGGTCAGGGTAAGCCCTGGGATTCCCCATTGATCTAGAGGGAAAAAGAGGTCTTGATGAGAACATAAATGTAAATGAAATCTCAGTGTACATGAGAATCAAATTTTCAATGCTTCACTCAGTTTGCTGGACTGTCATGGTGATTTTCAGATTTCCAGCAAATCCTTGAAATCCCAAAAGGCTGTTGGAAAATATCATGTGAGGTCCTTGCTTTGGAGAAAATTGCCCTCCCTATTTTGCAGATGAAAGCCCTCAGATCTTGTTTGCATTAGCATACCTACTTTCTTAGCTAAACTGAATTTCCAAACCATTTAAGTTTGGGGCAGAATTCATTACATTTTAAGGGTGGTAATATAATATTTATATATAAACATTATACATGTTAATATAATAGCTGTAATATATTGTTTTTATATATAACACTATATTTCTAGTGGGCAGGACTTAATATAATGGTCACTGCTTGAGCTGGTCACGAAAACTATAACAAAAATTAAGAAAAATAGGGGCGTATTTCATTTTGTTTCAAACAAAAACATTCCTTACATTTTTAAAAGATTCCTTTAGAAGCAAATACACATTTTCAGGTTTAAAAAATGTTCATCTTTCAGTTACCAATTTAAAGCCAATAGTGAAAGTTGATTAGGTGTTTTTAAGCTTCTGTTTTTGCAGAAAGCCTCCCAATTGTCAAAAATAATGAAAAAATCCTTTTTTGTTGAAAATGTATTTGTGGGAAAAAAGTGACCCAACTCTATTCAATATTGGACCAGCTTTTGCCAACAATTGCCAGAGAGTGATATATAATAGTATTTATTAATACATTTTTTCTACACTTAGAATATTAAATGGATAATACTGAATACAGACAATTACTGAATATCTTTTCAATGGTCTTACATTGCAGTTTGAGTGGGCTTCCATATAATCCCTTTCTGTATAGAGAAAGGTAGGGAGAAAGCCCAGTTTCCATAACGGAGATAGCATCTGTGCTGTGTTAGTGTTACCAGCAGAGGAACTCAGAAAGTTTAGAGGACTTTCTGAACTTCAGGCTGCTTGAGTGCTCTTTTAGGAAGAATAATTTGTAGGGACCTACTAACTTAATGGAAACTTAAAGCCAACAATAATAGGAATTTAGCACAGTAACATTGCAACTGGAAGCAACTGGAAGCGGGGTATCTGAATGAATCCTCCTAGTCCAGAGGCAGGCAATTATTTCGGGTGGAGGGCTGCTTACCGAGTTTTGGCAAGCCATCGAGGGCCGCATGACAGGCAGCCGGGGCAGATAACTATTAATTTTCTAAATTTGTTAAGGGCTCCATGGACTGGATAGAATGCCCTGGCAGGCCAAATCTGCCCCCTGGGCCACATTTTGCCCACCCCATCCTACTCCAAGATAAAAGACAACTGTTCCAACCAAACAAAATCTGTGAAGTAATTCCTTCACGTAGCCTTACCTTTCACTTATAAAATCCTGGGAATGACAGAAAAAAAGATGAAGAATTAGGGGCTAAATAGGGGGTTGAGGGAAGAGAATATGTGGAAGGCAACATGAACTTCTATCACCTAAATCCAGATGCTCAGTACATAAAATAAGGCATACAATGAAAGTCTGCCCTCAACAATGGACTGTCTGCTGTAACCCCTGGTAGAAAGGCACCCAAAAATCCTTCTGTATTCAATTCCCAATGTCTGTACTTGTGCTTGAAGAGTAGCGGTTGAGGCTCTGGCAGACAGATTATGTAGCACAGTGCCCTCATTAATTAGCCAATTTGTTTTCTTTCACATTCTGTCAATGGGTTACAGTGTTTTATGGCTGTAGTGGATAAAAACCAATTAAGAGTGAATGAACTAGCAAACATTTGTTTAATTTGGATTCCTCATTTACGTATCATAGTAGATTTAATATCATATATACAATAGTTTATGCTAGTAGTGTTGAATCTTTGTCCCTTTTGAGAAATGAGACAAGTAGGCTTTTTGTACCGTGTATACTAATACCACTCCTCTACACTGAAAAACAGAATTCAAATTTTTTATATGCCACCTTCTATAGCTGAAGGAACAAAATGTTTTAAAATAATCAGCATGACAAGAACACAAAAGTCACTGTAGTTCATATAGCGAAATCTTCCGATTTGTTGCGAGTATCATCAATAATAGGCCTCTTTGTTTACACATCAAGCCCTAAGAGTATCGTAGTCAAATATATGGGTCATTATGTTCAGTAGTACAATCCAAAATCTTAAATCAACACATGTTCACATTGAATTAATTAGCACTAAGGGCTAATTAGTCATTTAAGACTTGATCTGTTAAGGTGATAGGAACAAGAGATACTGCAGGGCTCAGCACCTTGGATGTTCTTAGAAGGTTATACTTTAAGGCAAAGGCTGACAGAAAGTGTAAATGCATAGCTATTTATTTACTCAAATTAGCATTTTTCAGCTGTGATAGACAGTATTAGTCATTTTGTATTTTCATACATTGTTTATATTCTAGTAGACTTTAACTTCTCCTGTTTTAATAACATTTGAGACTAGTTAAAAATAATCACGGGCCACATAATCCAATTAAAAACTAAAAACACTGTGATATACTGTATCGGTTCATGTCCACGTGTGACTTCATTGGGAAACTCACATGCTTAAAAATTAGGCTCACAGTCAATGCCTTGCAGTCTAAAGCTATGTACTGCTTTACCACCAGAGCTAAAATAAATTTATCAGCCTGAGAGATCAAGGGCTTGTGAATTTTTTGCTTAGGAGTCCTGAGTTTCATAACTGGTGATGATTACCATGAAGTCCATGTGTCTGATATTATCAACGGCTGTACTTTTGAAAGATTATGGCATTTGTTAAAATACAATGAATGATTTATTCCTGCTAGTAATATGATTATGTTATTGCAGAATGAAAATGCAAAGTGTCATCTTATAATGTGACCCTATTTCCTCCAGTTGTTCTTTAAAATTGTCGCTATAACTCAGCCATGTTATATAGTCCCTGCCATATGTGCATATATGGCTGTGTTCAGAGATGTTTCCATTATGAGTACAGCTAAAGAATTTTTTTTAGTTCCCAATTCACACAAAGTCCTTCATGCTAACGCTCCAGCCTTGAGCCAGACAAGACATGCAGCTAAACAGCCTGTCAGCATTCTTTATACATCCATTGAAAATGAATAAATCAACCTGTTTAATTTAAATTGCTTCTAATTTGCTCAGTTTATGCCAGACTTACTATTTTCCTTAATTTCTCTGATATTTAAAGACAATCAGAAGAATTTCAACAAAACAATGTAATCAGAATTTGCCAGTCCATCATGTTTCAGAGATGTTTTGATTTTGGTGAACTTTTTTGGCTGCACCTATACCAGTTTCCTTTTCAGTCTAGAATTCATGGCTCTCAACAACCCATCTGGTGACTTAATATTTCCACAGACAGAGAAAGGGCACTCCTATACTAATGCTAAACTGAGTAAAGGATAGGAGAGTACTGGCATTTCTCTACCTGAGGTTGATGCAACATTAGTTTCCTAGAACCTGACCCTGACAGCTAAGGGACTTCGCAACAATGCAACAAATCGTGGTTTCACCTGGGGATAGCATAGATTTCTCAACTTATATTTTTCCTTAAAATGTGAAATTTGTACCTGTGGCTGTCATCCACTGCTCACAAAAGTCAGCTTTGGAGTAGGTAATACAGGATAGAATTATTTCAGTTTCTGAGCCTAATTTGAGAAAACAGGAACAGCAAAATAATTTTGAATGGTAAAACATTTTATGGGGGAAGAGGGGCAAATTTTGGGCCAGGAAAGGAGAGAACGAGTGCAAGAGACACTCTGAAAATTCCCACATTTTTGCATGAAAGAAATTTCAGGCATTCGACCCTCTATTTATCTCTCTGTTCCTGCAGCCTCTTCAGTGCCCATTTACAAGCTACCTAGTTTTGAGCATTGACTCATGTCAATGTGGAAAAACAATCAAATAGAAAAATAAGATTAACCTTCAAGGAAGCAGTACCATCGGGGGGGGGGGGGG
>NW_005842425.1:18602-28334 GCF_000455745.1 Alligator sinensis
AAATTGGGGCAACTGCCCCGGGCCCTGCATTTTGGGGGGGCCCCGCAGATCCAGGTGGAGAGGCCACAGCTGCTGTGTTTGAAGTTTAGCCCACCTTTCTGCCCGGTGGGTTGGATGTCTCTTTGCCTGTTCCAGCCAGAAGTTCCAGCTAACACCCTTCCCACCAGGTCTGGTGTGCCAGGGCTTTCACTCCCCAGCATAAGTGTGCTGTGGGATGGGGAGTGGGGCCCTGCATAGGCTGCTTTGTCCTGGGCCCTGCACCCTGATGGGACTGTCTCTGCAAAGCAGGATTTTTCATGAGGCTGCCAGATGCAAATGCTGGCAGCTAACATCTTATTGCTTCTTTATAATTTACTTTTTTTTTTTTTTTAAGTGACACAAGGCTGTAAGGGTAATCGGTCCAATTGATGTTCCAAGTGTGAGGTGCCTGGATCTAGCACAACAGGGAGCCTTTCATCATTTCATCTGTGTGCCATGTGTTCTTTGACTAATTAGTAAAATGAGTGAAAAGGCTTTGGATTCAATTTTAATCCACCTTTACCCAATGGTAATAACATTCCAATTCATTAAACGTCAAATGCACATTAGTGAAACACAGTGATAACCTGATTCAGCTGGGTAGAATATTCCCCTAGGGAGAACTAAAACAGGCAATCCCATCATTTCCCTATAGTTGATTAACTTCAGTCCTTTCCAAAACATAAATTTGTACCTACCCTGGGAAACCATTAAGTCTTCTAAAGCTCCTTCCATTTGTGTTTTCAAATGATTTCCATGCCTTTGAGCAGACTGAAATTTTAGGAGTAGTGGAGATTTTTGAAAGAGACAGCAATGTCCATCTATGCCACGATATCAGCAAAGAAACTGTGAGACAAAATCAAAACAGCATTATGATTATCTTTATGTAATTAAAAATCTTTTTATACACACATATATTATAATTACATACATTACAATATATATATGTTCCTCAAGATTGCAGTGCTCCCTGAACAACTGCTCCTTATTTTTTTTAATTCAAACACTGCTTGGTTACTGTTAACCAAAAGTCATGATATATTCTGCTTTCTTGATATATGGGAAAACATACAATGAGAATTTTCTGTGGAGTTTGGAAACGAAAGCTGTGTACTGATATTTCATTTCCTTGCAAAATCTCTCTCAAAGCAGTAGTATTGCAAGTGGGAAAGTGGCCAATTCTCCTTTCCTTTTAATTTTCCCTAAAGGTTTAATTGAATGTCTTTAGTTCAGATTAAATATCTAGCAAGAAAACATTCATGTGTTCTGGTTCATGTTTTCTTGGTAAAATGTCTAAGAAGTTGGCATGTATAAGGGTTTGGGGGGGGAGTTCATTTTATCCTCTATTCAGCTTGGTTTGAATCCTTTTGTCTTGCTTTAAAGTCTCAGTTGTAGTCCCACAACAGTTATATTCTGTGATTGCAGAAATTACATATTCAGTTTCCCAGGGTTTCATGTTGCTCTCCCTCACTCCCAAATTCTCAAAGATACTAGTGAAGTGTTGTCATTTGGGGGTAAGACTAAGGAACTGGAATCAACGACTGCTAGGATCTGTTCTTGACTATGCAGCTGACTCACTACATGTTTCTGTGAAAGGCAACCCATTTTCTTTGTCTTTGAAAAGGCCATGTGAGATTGAATAGTTTAGACCAAATCTTATGCCCAGACATCATAGGACAGATAGCCTCCACTCACCCTGAGGTGGAAGGATTCAACTCAGGTAGAAATAGTGTTGTATGGAAATTTACTTCCATCCAACAAATTTCTTTAGGAGATGAATCTATGGCTCAACCATAAACTGTTATATAGTATAATGAAGCCTGACATCAGAGGAAGCAATGCTTCCCCTTGTGTATGGATTGAGAAGAAGGAAAGATGTGAGTGGGGCCCAACAGCCTAACCAATCACAGGTTGGTTGGACTGAGTAGGTCAACAGGTTACAAGACTTCAGAAAATTTCAAGAATTGTTTGAAAATTGAAGAGGTCCAATTTTGGCAAATTGGCAAAAGGTCTGTTTGGCAAACTGGAAAAAAGGCATAGTTTCATATGCCATCTGCTAAAACATACTGGCATTATTACCCCACTGGTAAGGGGGAAGGAGTGATAGGTGACATTGATCTAGAATCCAGGAAGAATTGCACAGGGAGCTCATATGGCTGAGTTCTATAGTCTTCCTCTATTTCAGGCCCAAACTGCTCTATGTTACTATTCTGCAAATGAAGAGAGTGATCCTTCTATCACTGCCACTCACACGTGTGGCTAACTGTTGTCTGAATCAGGTAGCTAAGTTTGCAGCCAGCTTCAAGCCCCACTTTACTTAGTGCCACAAAGCCTGGACTATATTAGGGATTAGCCTCAATTTTAACATTCGGTGACTATCTACCCTGTATGCCTACACTGATGAAAATCTTGACTCCCCATGTTTATCATAACAATAGTGCAGCTATAGTGGTTGGTGGCCACTAATTGTAATATTAAAGATGAATCCCCACTACAGGCATGACCATAGATTTGAGCCTCAATATTAATAAAGTATTTTAGAAATACAAACAATTTTCTCACCTTTTTTGGAGGTAACAGATAGGGCACAAGATTTGGAGCCAGGTGGCTGGCCCTGCCTCTACTGCTGTAAAAAACACTTTAAAGGCACAAACAGAAGTGCAACTCCCAGGTCTAACTCATGGTGCTTCACAGAAAGCACCATGAGTTACACCAATCCTCCCAACCCAACAGTTGCTAGCTGTTGGGCAGGAGGGTGGGAGATGGAGCTTCAATTTGGAGCAGATCCAGGGAGAGAGGCTGCATCTTCATGGGCAATATGGCCTGGTAGGGATCATGGAGACCTGGTGGGACTCCTTCCATGAATGGAGCATAGCCATAGAGGGCTACACCCTGCACAGAAGGGACTGAGCAGGAAGAAAATATGGAGGGGTATCTCTCTATGTGAGGGAAGAATACATCTCTCTGGAGGCTGACATTGGCTCCAAAGATAAGCTGCTTAAAAACCTCTGGGTCAAGCTTTGCGGGGGGAGGGGGTGGCAAGGTGAGAGAGACCTAACTGTGGGTATTTACTATAGGCCACTGAACCAAGGGGAGGATCTTGATTTGGAGTTCTCTCAATAACTGACAGAGACTGCATGTGCAAGGGACTTGGTCGTCATGGGCAACTTCAATTACAGGTTTGGAGGAACACCCAGTTAGGTCGGATTGGTTGTGTAGCTTTTTAACTGTAATTGAGGAACTCTTTCTGACCCAGGAAGTGCAAGGGCCAACCAGAGGTACCACTCTCCTAGACTTGGTTTTGGCCAAAGTAGATGATCTGGTGTGTGGCTTGAACACTGAGGGTAGCCTGGGTGAAAGCGACCATGAGCTCATCTGGTTCACAGTCTGCTGAAGGGTTGACAAATCAACAGGCTCAGGGCATTAGTAGAGGAGGTGATGCAGGACCAGGGATGGAAGGTGAATGAGGTGCATGAAGGGTGGTCGTTCCTCAAGGACATGATCCTTGAAAAACAAAAGAAAACCATTCCAATGAAGAGAAAAGGTAACAGAAGGGCTGGCAAGCCTTCCCAGCTCAATAGGGACATTGCAGTCCTCTTGAAAAAGAAAAAAGAGGCATACACACAATGGAAGCTAGGGACAGTCTTCAAGGAGAACTACACAACAGTGGTCCGCACTTGTAGGGAAGGTGACTGAGTTTAAGTTAGCCAAGGGAGTTAAAGGCAATAAGAAGCCCTTCTTTAGGTGTGTAGGGAGCAGAAGGAAAACAAATGGAAGTGTGGGGCCCCTGCTTAACATCTCAAGAGAGCTGGTAACAGACACTCAGGAAAAAACTGAACTCCTGAATGCCCACTTTGCTTTGGTATTTCACCAGACCAAGGGGAAAGACAAGCAAGATAAGGATCATAGGGGGCATGGTGGGAATGATAGCCTTCCCACTGTGGATGCTGAGCTAGTGCAATACCAACTAGAAAAGCTTGATATTTGTAAGTCAGCAGGACCAGATGGAATTCACCTGAGAGTGCTGATGGAGCTGGCTGAGGTCATCACAAAATCCCTGGCAAAGCTCTTTTAGAAATCATGGCACACAGGGGAGATCCCTGAGGATTGGAAGAGGGCCAACATTGTGCCCATCTTCAAGAACCGGAAGAGGGAAGACCCGGGCAACTATAGGCCAGTCAGCCTAGCCTCCATCCCAGGGAAAATTCTGGAAAAACTCATTAAAGAATCTATGTATGATAGGCTCATTGAGGTTAAGATTCTGAATGATAGCCAGCATGGCTTCATCATGGATAGGTCTTGTCTTACCAATCTCATCTCCTTCTACAAACAGGTCTCTCGCCACCTGGACACGAGAGCACAGGTTGACATTATATAGCTAGACTTCCAAGAGGCTTTTGATCTAGTATCCCATGATATCCTAGTGGAAAAATTGGAAGATTGTGGGCTTAACTGCTTAACAGTTTCATGGGTGGAAAATTGGCTGCATGGTAGGACCTAGGGAGTTCTCATGAACGGATCTGTGTCGCCCTGGCAAGAAGTGGCCAATGGTGTCCCTCAGGGGTCTGTGTTTGGACCAGTGCTTTTCAACATCTTTATCAATGATTTGGATGTGGGGGGGTGAAAAGCTCACTGGCCAAGTTTATGGATGACACGAAGCTATGGGGGAACATGGTCACTCTAGAAGATAGGTTGCAGATACAGGGTGACCTGGACAGGCTGGAGAGCTGAGCGGACCAGGACCAGATGAAGTTCAACACTCCAAAGTGTAAGGTGCTCCATCTGGGGGCAAACAATCCCCAGCATACCTACAGGCTTGGTGGTGAAAATTTGACTTGCACCACGGCCAAAATGGACCTAGGGGTAGTGATCGACCATCGCATGAACATGAGTCAACAGTGTGATGCTGTGGCCAGCAGGGCAAACAACACGCTGGCATGCATTAACCATTGCAACTCATGGAAAACTAAGAAAGTGATACTCCCACTGTACTCTGCACTGGTGAGGCCACAGCTGGAGTACTGCATCCAGTTCTGGGCGCCACACTTCAACAAGGACATGGAAAAACTTGAGAGGGTCCAGAGAAGAGCCATCCATATGATCAGGGACTTGCAAGACAAGCCATGCAAGGAAAGACTGAGGGAACTGGACCCCTTTAGCCTAAAGAAGGTTGAGAGGGGACCTGGTAGCAGCTTACCGCTATATCAGAGGAGTGCACCAGGCTTACTGCTAGATCAGGGGAGTACATCAAGAACTCGGTGAACAGCTGTTCACCAGGGCACCTCTGGGGAAGACTGGGACCAATGGATACAAACTCCTGGAAGGCCATGTCAGGCTCAATTCCAGGAAAAACTCCTTCACAGTCATGGTGTCCAGACTGTGGAATAAACTCCCTCAAGTGGTGGTGCAGTCACCTACCCTGGAAATCTTCAAAAGGAGACTGGACAGTCTCCTCACAGTTGTCTTTTCCTGACTAGTGCAGGGGGACTAGACCCAGTGATCTACAAGGTCCCTTCCAGCTCCTAACAATCTATGAATCCCTGCAGACTCTTCCCCTACCTTCACACCCCATCTCCCACCTCTCATTCTGTCTCAGGATGGGAGGGGGAGAAGGCAGGGAAGGGAGGTTCATTCTGGGGAGGCTGCACTGGAGTGGGGCGGGGGGGAGATGGATTGCAGCCTCCCCACCTCAGGGGAGGAGTTCCCATCCATCTGCCCCACCCTCCAGTGCTGGCTGAGCAACCCTCAGAACAAGCTCCCTTCTCTCCCTTCACCCTCTCCCATTCTGAAAACAGTGCTGGGAGCAGAGCTGGGCTGCTTCATCCAAGACCTGGTCCTAGCATGCACAGATACAAATTAATGAAGTCACTCCACTTTGGAGCACCTTCATTTGAACCCTCATGTAATGGGGGGGTTGTTATGGGACGGGCCCTTTTAAAGTGCTCTGCAGCCCTGCACTTGTGTTTGGTCACAGTTGTAGAGTGCTTTCAGGGGCCGGACCAGGTAGAACTTGTCACTTCTGTCTGTGCTTTAAGAACTTTGAACTAAAAGAGTTTCATAAGAGCTTATTGTCATTATGATCATTGTCATTTACTTTTCATACTGGGCAGCTTTGTATCTACAAGTATAGGTCTGTCTAGCTATCCTGTCTAAATATCACTCTCTAGGTACCAGATCTGCTATATCAGCCTTGCATAGCAAGAAAATTCAGCTATAAATCCCAGGATACCAAATTTGGCCGTGACTAAAAGCTCGTGACTAAAGGCCATGACTAAAGCCTATATTTGTAGCTCAATGTGATAAATGTTTCTTTTGATAAAATCCATAAAACCAACTTGCTGTTAATTTTTGACCCATCAGCATATTGCTGCCATTCACAAGTCTCCATAATTCTCCTCTAACCTGTCAAGCAATAAATAGATGGTCAGCAAATTCCAGATGCTCCAATAAGCCAGACAGTGAAGGCACTGATACTGTGTGACTTTGGGCTTGATAGGCGAAGGGTCTTCAAAGGGTTAAATCTTCTGCACAAGGTGCTGAATAGTTGCTCAGTGACTAACCCCCTTGCTTCCTACACCATCCCTACTGTGACAGCAGGGGCTTTTAAATGGTAATTTCTCCCCTTTTCACATTGCATACACAAGAAAAAGCCTTGAATTCAGGGTAACAGTTGTGTCAGTAGCGAAGTGGAGTGTTTGTAAACATGTGACAAGGAAAGAAGATTTAGGGGGTGACAATAAGCCTGTGGACTGCAGAAATTCTCTTTTGTCACTGCCATTATGCAGAAGCTGCCATTGGCAACTAATGGGTAAAATAAACTAAACTCATGAGCCATTAGGCCCCTTGAGATCCAGGCAGGGATTGTGCATGCGGTGGTGGGAGAGCACTGATAAACCCTCCTTCTCTTTCTTAAGAGCCCTGCTGATTGAAGCAGGGAAACTAACCTATTTTTTCCACTAGCACAGGTTGATGCCTCATTTCTTTCCCCCAAGGTCATCATAGCTCCCAATTCTCCTTCTTCAGCTCACAGGACAAATAATAGAAATTACAAGGAGGGGCTTAGCAGGGTTCCCTCGCACCATGAATAGGAAACAAGTTCACCAAGACAAAGAAGAAGGCAGCAGGCAAATTGATTAATTGGGGGATTGTAAGATCTACACACACTCATCTTGCAAGAATCAGAGAAGAATGTGAGTTGATGAAGGCTAAACAATGGCCTCTCAGTGCCCAGCATTCAGTTCATGTCGGAAAAGAAAATGGTCCTTTTTGCTAAGAAACTCATGTAACATCTTTGAGTTTCTATTATTAGGAAGCGCTGTTTAGTTTTCTGAAGCATCTTTCAGCCAGAAGTATCACAAAAACTCCCCCAGCTGTTAGATTATATAGATAATTATAGTCTAAAAATGCTAATATAAGGAACGGATGTCAGTTACGATATATCATGCTAATGGATGAAAGGTTCATTAAATCTTCAAAGCAGCAAGTTACCTCTATTTGCCCCTTTGGTTTATAACATACAAAATGCACATTGCCAGCTCATTCATCATTTTTGATTGGATTCATTTTTAAAGTGAAAAATACTAGTTATACTTGAGCCTTTTGCACTTCGTGACATACTGTATTTGGCCTCTCACATCAATGGACAAGGGAAAATAGATCACGTAGGCCAATTGGATTGAGGGCTCTCAGTGAACACCAATTGCCCTTGCTACCTTGTTCTCAGAAAGAGAAAAGATTTACTGGCTCACTCCACCTTGGACAGAGAAGTTTACGTCAAAGAAGGCTCTGTACTGCACCCTGTTGAAGGGGAATATTACAGGTATGCTGGTCAGGAGTTGCTTTGGGACAATGTGGTTTCTGACTTCTTCTGTGGGATATTTTTTAGCAATTTTCAGCCCTGGCCTAAACCTCCCACACAAGTCAAAGTGAATTTACTGAATATTTTAATAAAGCCCACACTGAGACCCCTTTAAAACTTTATTTCCCCATGCATGTTACAAACAACAAGAATAATTGTGCCCTATGACTGCAGGCTTGAACCTAATCCAGCTTTAGGAAGTTTGTATATGGATTGCATCGCTGTAAACTGCTAGAAATTGCCAAGCAGGAAATTATTAAGTGTGATTTCAGACCTGTGAGGTTTGACCCCTGGAAGCAGCATCATTGCATGTCAAGAGAAAAGCATGGTATGTTCAGCTGAAAAAAAGCTTCTCTAGCAGTAAGTGGGGGGAAAGCAGGAAGCCACGCCTGTTAGAAGTGTTATTTTAAAACAAACACTATCAATTTTATATTTGTATATTAGATACAATTGCTTAAAACACCTGTTTGAGGTGTGATTCATAATTCTGCCTTTGCAATGTAGTGACTTGATCTCTTTTATGATATCATCAGAAATTTTTGATGGAACTATAGCTCCATAATTCACTCTAGCCCATTATTTCTTTCTTCCCCCAGTATCTGTGAAGCGCTTTTAAAAGTCATAGAGGTGATCACTCTATTGGGTTCGTGTTGCATGATTAAAGGTGACTCTGTATGAAATCTAACAGGAAAGAAACATTAAAAATACAATTTAAGGAAAAGCCCAGAATCCATAAACCCATAGATATATTTCTTCTGGTACTAAGGTTTGAAGCAATCATGATTCAAGGTTGACTAAATGCAGCAATATGCTGTCTATTAATATTACCATCATTTTTCTTGACTTTCATGCTTTTCCTGAAATTTCTAGAAGATCTCTGCTTAGTAACCAGAGGTAGAAGAGAATCTTATCTGATTGAAGAGACTCATGGAGTCTATATGAGAAAAACAAAAGTCTGATAATCATAATGTGATTGTATAGTATGATTATACTATAGTAGTGGAAAGGAAAGACAATTTCATACAAGACTCTGCTTCTTCCTCCCAGTTCTCTTTAGTCTGGACAAGGATTTTAAACATTCAGATAGCTTACAATTCTCTGAATAATTTCATTATATATTTTCTAAAATACTTTTTCATAACCCAGAAGTTTTAACAACTTTTAATAATAGCACAGAGTGTGAAGAACATTGTGTGCAGTACAGTATATTTTAAACCCCAACATTAACTGTCATGGCACCAAGACCATATGCATGCCCAAGAACAGGACTGTTTTGTTTTTTTTCTGCCTTGTTTTTGAATATTTGGGGGACAGTCTGGTCTTATTTTCAAATATTTCTGCTAGTGGTAGAAACATACTTCCTTTTTTGGAATGGAAACTGAGATTATCATATATCCAGGTGACTTCAGGATCCAGGTCTTTAAAACACATGCCATGAGAATGATAAATACATACATACATATATACATATATATATACACACACATACATATATATACATGTGTGTATATTTATATTTATATTTCCATATATGTAACATGAGAAAATATACATTAGATAAATTAGAAACAATATCAATGTATCCTGAAAAATAATCCCTTAACAATTGCAGCCAACCACAAAGAGATTTACACAGCAATCCAAAACAGGTCACAAATGCTTCGAGAGCCTCATTTGAACAGTTATTAAAAATATCATCCTGCTCAAGATAACAGAGTCAACTGCTAAGCAAAGTAGGTATAATTTAAAGCAAAGGATGAAGCTGACTTTGAACACGAATTTATGGTAGCTGGGAGTGGCACTTTTTGATTACTGCAGTCACTGAGGTCCAGAACCACAGTGTTGCTTTGCTTCAG
>NW_005842425.1:28344-32426 GCF_000455745.1 Alligator sinensis
AAACCCTGAATTATGTGCTTAAATTCCATATATAGTGAATGGGGGAGTTAGGTACCTAGGAAAGCTGGATTTCTTTGAGGCCCCTGACAGACATTAAAGTAAACGAGTGATGGGATCTGATGTGGGATTACAAACAATCACACTTCCTGCTGTGCCACATGTTCATGGCAGGAGGCAAGCTTGTAGGACCCTGCACGAGACCCCATTGTGCCATATTGCTGGTGCAGGGGCAGCCCAGTCACAGGCTCCCTCTGCACCAGCAAGAAGGAATTTGGCTCCCAGCTAGGGGAACATATAGCATAGCCATGCCCAGCTCCAGTCCCATGAGCAAGCTGGTGCAGCCCCAGGGAGCAGGACAGGTGCCAGACAGCTCTTCCTTCCTCCTCTCCCCCAGCAGCATCAGCCATGGTGTTGCCCTGGCTCTGTGACAGCCTGGGGGCAGGGCTGGCTAGGTGCTTGGCTGGAGCAGCCAAGTGTGGGCTGAGTTCCAGTATACCTCCCTGAGAGGGAGGGTTAGCATGGGCCACAAAGCAGGATGGGATGTCAGAGGACAGCGATTTAACTTGAGTCAGGAAGGGAACTAGTACAGAAATATGATAGACCAGTCTAACCTAAATCACTTAAGTCTGATACCACATTGATCCAGGTCTACCTTAGACTTGGTTCCATCATTTTTAAACTAGTCTATGTGCACTGAACTTCTGTCCGGTTATGGGTGTAGATGGGTTTCTGATCACTTATACCAATAAAAATGTAACATCTTTACCTGAACTAGATTATATATAGTAGTCTAATCATTGGCCTGTTAAATAAAATGACATCACCACCTTTCCTTTGGCCATGGTTTTGTGTGGAAGTAACCATGACTGATGCACTTTGTCAGTGTCATAACTAGGGGGCAACAATAGAGGCAACCATCCTGAGCACCAACTTGAGGAGCTAAAAAAAAACAGCGTCTGCTGACAGCCACATGTTCGCATTCACGATTGTAGCAGCAGATGGAAGTCACCACTTCTGCTTTGCCCCAGGCATTCAGCCACGTCCCTATACTGCTGCACTTTATATTGACTTCTAGGTTGTTAAACAGAGGTGCTTCTGGGAATACACTATAGTAGAACTTTAGGACTGTAAGTAAATTGACTGCAAAAAATTAAGGGACTGCTTAGTCCTTGGCCCTTAAACAAATAGGTGGGGTTTTGTGGATTGCTCTCTTGGATTTAGGATTCACTTTCAGTGCCTAAATATTTTTTTGAAAAACAGGGCCAGCTCCAAAAACCACAGACATTTCAATTTGCAAGCAGTGGATTCTCTGCATCATTTATCTAGATTTGTGTATAGCACCCATCCCCAAATATCTGAGCAACTCAAGACATGTGTTTACTAGAAATCTACCGTGTGTTTCAGTGTTCATGTGACACAAAGAATGTTAGCTGAAACCTGACTTGCTACAAATCTCATAGTACTATAAATAGGTCATTATTTTCAAAATCTTTTCTTTTAAAAGAGAGAATGCGAGGAGTCAGGGTGCAGCTGAAATAATATTGGACATTTCAACCTGTCCTTGTTAATGTGATATTCTGAGCTCTTGAACTGCATTCTGCTCTCCTTTATGAATGTAGTTCTTGTACAGGTCTAAATTTAGATCCAAATAACATCAGCAAGAGGAATGTGTATTTCTCAGATGCAAGGCTGTCCTTGTAAATAAAAAGAATGCAGTACTGACTCTTGGATGAAGGCTATGTGATACAGAATACGTGTCTACCAAAATAGAACACACATAATACCGCTCACAGAAGTTTGGTTCCACAAATAAAATTCCTTTTGAAGACTGATGCTGAACTACTTTTTCTCTTTGAAACCTTCTTGTTAGAAATAGCAGCCACTCTGATAGATATAATTCCCTTAGATGTGTACTCATTTCTGCCCATTCTCCTCTCACCCCATTGCTTTCAAGTATATTTAATGGCATCCTCTCCTTTCTTGTCCTCAGTGCAAATGGTCTCCATTAGCTGTCTGCTCTGTCAGAGTACCCTGAAAGATTCAGAAGGCAATTTTTCATTTAAATTACATATCTCCGAATTTATATCAATACCAAGGAAATAGAATAGTAAAGGGTGGCTTTTTTCTCATGGGAAGAAAGAGAAAAGTTGTGTCTTGCACTGCCTCCCCAGTGCTGCTGGAGCACATATCTCTAGTGTACTTAAGAGGAATGGGTGGGCAGGGAGTGTTGTAAAGCAGCACCCCTGGGTATGCCAGGGGAGTAGTATAAATGTCTAAAAAGGAAAAGGCTAATGAAACTGCAACTGCTACAACATATCAGCGGGGCAGGGAAGAACTTTAGTCTCTCATTTTTCTTTCCTTAATGCAAATACCAAGATCGCTGCCATGAATTATTCCCTGACTTCCATCCTTCAGATTGCAAAAATGCATTTTTACAAGAGCTGCATCTCAGAACTTGTGATGCTCAACACACTTGAAAATGTTTCTGCTTTTTTAGACTGTGTATTTTCAAAAAAACATGGCTGTAGAGACTCAGCATCATGTGTTTCACACCTCATCACCGCATGGCTGATAGCAATAATGTCAGATGTATTTAAAACTGAAGGGCCTGTTTATCCCACAAGCCTATGTGCAACAGACTTCGGAGATATCTCAGGCACAGGAGACTTAAATTAGCTGATGAATACCCAGGGTAACACATTTCAGCTCAGGCTTTCAGTTACTGTCAATTGCCATAACTCAGTTGAATCCAGCAGAGACCTGACAATTTATATCAGCAGTACCCTCAAATGGAGGAGAATGTCAGAATCAGATTCCAGATCCAAATATGCTGCTGACACCTATCATCATAACAGACCAAACCAAAACTGGGTCAGAATATTTTAATACAGGAAGTAAAGATGATGGGATGGCACAGAAATCAGGCTACATATCCTCATCTTCCAGTTTGGGGTCTAAATCTAATCCAAACCTGAATTTTGAGGATCCTTATATTTGTAGTGTGTCTTACACATATAAAGTCAAACATTTCCAAATATGTAATCTGTTATTTAAATTGTTTCTTGTGGGTTCATAACCAAACGTACACAAATGACTTCCCTGCTCAATCGCTCAGTCTTTTCAAAGCTATTTGTTTGGATGCACGTATTTCATATGCTGCGTCTCTGCTTCATTTGTGTGCAAATGTTTCTATCCAATTTTTTAACAGTAAGCATTCTTGAAAGTGCTGTTTCTCTGTTAATATTCTCTTTCTTTCCTCATGTTCAGCTGAAACATAACTAAAACGACATGTCAAAGAGCTAAACTACATTACTCATCAGGCAGCAGAAGAGAGACATCATTATTTGTCACTGTGTGCGTGTATGGGTCCTTTCATTCAACTGTCCCCAAATAAACATATCTTCCCTACTTTCTTAAAGTGACATTTCTTGAAAGATCACTTGTCTTATACTCTGTAACAAATAACACTTATACCAAGGAGGTTCTCTTTGAAAATGTGATCAACTGGAGAATGCACTCCATTATTTGGGAAATACCTATGCACTGAAAGCCATACAAGCACTGGAATGAAGCTCTGTAAATTTGATGGAATACATTTTAGCAAATGATAAGGTAAACGACATGGGAAAATATCTACTGGGCAGGAGAGGGCAAATATATGCTCTATCTAGAAAGTTACTGAAGCGGGATATCAACACATTTAGGTCTGGATCCAAGGATCAACACATCTATTTAGCTTTGTGCACTGTGACCAGTCCCATTGAAGTCTGTGGGACTACTCATTGTTTATAAAGCTAAGTATGTGCATAAATTTTGTTTTGTTTTTGCAGGCTTGGGGACTTAAGGGATGAAATGTCCTTAGTTTCACCTCCTGAATAGATCAGTAACATAAATGCAGTAATGTGCAGGCACTGTTATTACTGTCAGTGATTAATCTGCTTAAGGAGAATTCTTACTTTGTCTGACTGTTCCTACCATTTCTACTTTGGGATTTGACTGACAGTTCACATTGCCTGTAACACTATAAACACTAATTTGCCAGAGGATAGATTGTTCACAAAATGTTTAATACGGTCTAAGCA
>NW_005842425.1:32436-40713 GCF_000455745.1 Alligator sinensis
ATATTATCAGCAGCTGCATTCATTAACCACATGCTAAACTCTGTGTAAGTGAAGAGGTTTGAACTAACACATTTCTTAGACTAAGGACATTTGAAATGTCAGGGAGATTTAGTGAAATTGCTAAACTGCAAGCATTAACAAGTAACAATGACATAAGCTCCTAGGTTGTAAACCAACCCTGCCTCAGGCAATTTGTTTCTTTCTCTGTCCCTTGCTTTCCTAATTGTCTTTAACTGGTGGTGTTTATATAAACAGCATACATTTCTTTACCTACCTATACTGTACTGTAAACACTAACAAAAGGCTGCTACTTTCACAGTTTTCAAAGGAAACCTATATATCAGAAATTTCTCTTTTTTCTATTGTATTGCACTGATGTCTTCAGCAGAGTTTGATTTTTTTATCAGTAAGGAGCAGTGATATAGTTTCCTCTTTAATTGGCCATTCTTCAGATCTGGGGGTGGAGGGGAATATCTGTATAGTAGAATCCATTGAGTCAAGTGTTTTATGAATGTTTGGCCTTGTTTCCTAAATAATGCCTCCCATGAGCTCAAATGAATAAAGCAAGACACTGTGGGTGTTTGTTTATATGTGCATACATTTCCTATTCACTGTACAACTACATCTTGAGTGTTTTTGTCCTTGCTTTATGGTTTTTATGGGATAAGTTCCCCTTTTTAGTTGCATAAAAGTCTGCACTAATATTTTGTTAACAGGGTCCTAAAAGACTGAAAAGGAAGAGCTTTTCTATAAGATCAAATGAAGTTGCAAACTACCCAGTTTTTTCATGGAGCAATGTACTACAATCTTCTGTAACTGAACAATCTGTTCTTACTTTAAATCCAGTTAAAACTTATTTTAAATCCAGTGAAGGGTTTGAACTTGAACATGATCAAAAGGTTTGCAGAAGTTTTGGCTGAGGAGAGGGGAAGTGGAGGCAAAAGAAGAATGTAGCAGTAGAAATAAAAATGGACCATCACTAGTTTTCTTCAAGGTTTCCTGGAGCTTTTCTTTATTTTGGCTTTGAGGGGTGAACAGAGAGCAGATGATAGGTCCAGAAGCTATGATATGCCATTTCTTGTCTCACTCCCAAGATAGATATTTTTCTATAAATCATAAACCTTTCCAAAAGCAAAATCAGGGTATGAACCACAGCTAACTGAAGCCAATGGGGAAGTTTCCAATGATTTCAGTAAACTATAAATCAGGAATAAAGACCTAGAACAGGCCATTTGGCAAAAAGCCGCTCCTGTCTCAATTCCACTGATGCGTATAAAAACTCAGAGCTTTTTCATTTAATTAGGTTATTAGAAAACAATGCTTTATTATTTATTTGAAATTATTATTTTCCTCTCAGTTACCTGCACCAAAGAACCCGGCAAAATCCCTTCGTTTTTCTTTATATAATAAGTAAATCTAAACATGGCCAAAGAGTTCTTTGTTTATTTCTCATGTCATGTAGTGTCACTGTTAATCATGTTAATTGTTTCAAATCTGTCATGTTCTCTTTTGAAGTGACAAAATGTAATGTAAAATGGTTCTGTGAAATAGGTTGGGACACAACATAAACCTCATCAATTAACTCAAGGCCTTTCATTTGCATCAGAAAGCCACAAGCTGTTTGAATCGTGATAAATTGGTAGGACCCACAGTGAATTTACTGTAAAGAAGGGAAGCAGAATGAAATGGAAAGAAACATCCCAGTCAGTTTGCCATAAATAGGTTGTAAATCAGGGGCTTTATATTTCAGAGGTATGTATCGAGGCAAAAAGACTGCAGAGTCCAAGGCAAAAAAATTGTTTCCTTCCCTGCCTCTGCAGGAAAAAGATGGCTTACAAAGGGAAAAGACAGATGGCTTACAAAGGGAAAAGACAGGGTTTGAGAAAAGCCAGAGGGAAACTTCACAAGATGAAGAAGAGAGAAGCCAAACTCAACAACGACATATATTTTCTAAGCTTATGCAAGAAACACAACATCAGTCCTATAGGACTGATCATCTACAGGCCTCTGACTACTACACACAACTCCAAATATGCTTCACGACTATGCAGGAGAACTTCAGAAAAACTTAGAAATAACCTCCTTCAAATTACTTACTCCAAAAGAGAACAACTCAAGAAGAAAAAAAACACATTCTACAACAACGTCAAAGAGATAAATCCAGGTATCTTTCCAAACACTACACAATGTATACAAAAAGACTGCAAAAGAGTTTTTACAACCTCCATCCAACATAGAAGAAATGGAACCAATTACTACAAGAACAACTTTCCCAGCCACTAAACAACCATCAGAGAAACACCACCAATACTGTACAACATCCCAACATCATGCCTGATGAAACTGAAGGAACCTGTCAACTTTCAAATATTATCAATCTCTTCACACACTTACCAAAGCTAAAAAATGTGTCCTCTCTAAAGTCCTTAATTTCTGTCCAGAAAAATACCCTAATAAGATACTACAAAGTGGAAACTAAAATAATTTTTCCGATGCTTTCATCTCAAGGAATATTTTCACAATCAAAATGAATCCACTTTCAACAACACTCCATCCTGTGATAACATCAACAAAAGGATTAACACCAAAAAATCAAAAAAACCCATCAGACTGGACACCTCACGGTGGATGAAATTCAAAGCTCAACCACTATATTGACTGCTTCAGGGAAAGAACGAACAATGAAATAATCAATAACAAACACCACCATAACAACGTCTCCATCTCAGAGAGAAATGTCATAGAATCTCTGAGATCCAGCCATGAAATAGTAATAAAACCAGCAGATAAAGGAAGAGCTATAGTTATCCTTAACTGTGAAGACTAAATAAAAGAGGCCAACAGATAACTCTCTGACACCACCTACTATGAAAAACTAGAGGAAGATCCAACTACCCTTTTCACCTTAAAACTCAAAACCACCATCACATCATTTCCATCTAAACTACAAGAAAAAATACAAATTTGATCCACCCACCACCCAATCCAGGGACTTTTTACATGCTCCCTAAAATCCACAAACAAGGAAACCCAGGCAGACCTACGGTATCCAACCATGGAACCCTAACTGAGGAAGTATTAGGTTTCATTGAATCCACCCTAAAACCTCTTGTCACCCAAAGACAGAGTTTTGTCCAAGACACAACAGGCTTTCTACGAAAACTTAAAAAACATAGACCACATTCCCAGCTATACCCTCCTAGCCACCATGGATGTTACCATCTTATATACCAACATCTCACACCAGGATGGCATCCAAGCCTGCCTTACATATCTGCAAGAGCAAGATTACAACTCAGAGTACAGACCTTAAGATATTACTGAACTTATACACTTCATCCTCACACAACAACCTCAGTTTCAATAACCAACACTTCCTCCAGACCATGGGCACAGGTATGGGCACCAAAATGGCCCTACAATATGCCAACCTTTTTATGGATCACCTGGAAGAAAGATTCTTTAAGAACTGCACCATCAAATCCATGCTATACCTAAGATATATAGGTGACATCTTTGCCATTTGGACTGAAGATCTGCAATTTCTGATTGATTTCCATCATAAATTCAATAACCAACACCCTCAATCAGATTATCTCTTGAATACTCCAGCACCAATATTTCCTTTTTAGACATTATGATCAATATCCAGAATGGTAAAATACAAACCTTTGTATACTTAAACCCACAGACCAACATACATATCTACACAGAACCAGTAATCACCCTATATATACCAAGAAAGCTGTAAAATACAGCCACGCCCTCCAATACCACCACATTTGCATTGAGGAGAATAGTCACGATCTTCACCTTGCAAATCTCAAAAGGGCTTTCACCCAACAACAACATTTCTCCAGAGAGATAGATCATACTTTTGAAAGAGCCACCCAGATACCAAGTGAAGAATTGCTGCGGTGAAAAAAGAAAATCGCCACAAATTACATACCATTAATTATGACATACCATCCTTCACTTGAACCTATATGGAAAATCCTCAAACAATTACAACCCATACTAGAAGAAGACCCAACTCTTTAAGAGATCTTTCCAGAACCACCCATCCTAGCCTTTAAACAAGTACTAAACCTTGCCAACCTCATCACCAGAAGCAAACTTCCTATGGCCCAAAGCACACCGAATGGATCCAGACAATGCTGGGACAAAAAATATAAAATCTGCCAAAACATCTCCACCAGTCCCATGATAACTACACCCCACAACAGAACCATCACCATGCCTGGATCTTACACCTGTACCTGCAATGGACTAAATGCCCTGATGGAAAATATGTAGGAGAAACCAAACAACTACCATGTACCAGAATGAATGTGCACCAGAATTAAGCAAAGACAAAAATACCCAATTACCTGTAGGTATACACTTCTCACAAGATAACCACTCTCTCTCCAATCTCTCAGTTCTAATCCTCAAATGGAATTTACAGAACACCATTCATAGATGAGTCTATGAACTTTACTTCATAAAGTTTTTTGTACTGCTGGGTACAAAAAATTATAGACTGAATATAGACATTGGATTTATGGCACATTATAACCTACCTGCCATCTGATAACCCCAAGAAACCTGTCTACATTTTACCAACTATATTTTATCACCTTTTCCCCCCACCCTCACAACTACCTTTTCACACCTATTGTTGACCATTCCTGTTGAACTTTACTGCCACAGGTTTTCATTTTCACAGACCTGCATTTTGCATTTTGTCTTCTATTCTACTCAGGAAAGAACACAAACACCAACAGACTGTCCCTATGCCTAAGAAGGGTATTTGTGCTTGAAGGTTTTGCAAAGAATAATTTTTCTAACTATTTGGTTGGTCTAATGAAAGATATCATATCTACCCAAATCACCTTGTCTGCCAGAGGGAGATTCAACAATCTACTGTCAATGACATTGCAAGGATTGAGAATGGAAACAGGAGTGACAGAAAACAGGTTCCAAAGAGAGAGAGAGAGAGAGTAGTTCAGGGGTATACTGAAAGCAAAAGAGAGTAGCAAAATTCAGCACTGCAGCAATAGGATCTACACTGTCAATTTGACTGCAAGTATGTTAAATCCTCTGTGAGATTTGTGTTATCTCATGTTCATGATACTAAGGGACTTGATACAATCAGCAAAAAGTAGGGAATATATATCACCTGGCAAATTAAATATTTATGCTCAGCAGTATTTGTTCCTACTGAACAGGGTAGTTCCAGAGGTGGATTATAATTGGCTGTAGCAGAGGAATGTGGTTAGAGCAACAGGTCAGGGCTCAGGACACTTGGCTTTAGTTTCTGATCCTGCTGCAGACTCTCTGGGTGATCCTGGACAAAGCATTTAGGGCATTACCTTGCCACCCTTATTCTGTTATCTGTCTTCCAGAGAAATCAGTAGGAAAGTTCACAGGGTTGACCAACCTGATGGTGGGTGGTTGGACCCAGAAAAGTATTACGCGAACAGGCCGGGGATGAAAGGGTTATGGGGCCTTGTTTCTCCTTCTCTTATCTCTCCTCCGTCGACAGAAAACACCAAGGAGGCAGTATAACAAATAAATGCTTTACTCACACTTTCGTATAGGTGGTTTCCTTTACAGCAGTTTCAAGAATAAACTCGCTGTTAACTTGAGAGCTCTAATTCGGTCATGATGGGGGTGTCCGGGGGGAAGGGATTTTGTGGACGCAGGACCTCCGGTGAGGGTGATCAGGCCTCTCCGATATGGCGTGGGTCCCAGCTTTTTGGCGTGTGCGCTTTTCCTTTTAAACGGGCTGCATCCGCCCGCCCCCTGCCAATCAGCATGGGCCGGGACCGCCAATCTCGCGGCTATCAGGCCGCGCCCACTACTTCCCCCATGCCACGAGCACAACTTGCTCTCATGCTTGGCGTTTGGTCATTTATATTTTCTCTTTTCTTTATCACATCCCCCCTTGACCAAATGCCAAGCTCAAACATAGTGAGTAAGTGGGTATATACAAAATTAGAACATACAAAATACAACAACCCAGACATATAACAATGACTATTTGTAAACACAAGACAACAATAGGAGTTAACAAGTGTATCAACCAGGATGACGTGTCCCATCCTATCCAACTAAAAATGTCAGCTAGCCATCCTTTTCCGATTCCAGCAATTTTATTGGTGTCTGCGGCAACCTGCTTCATGTGGTCGAGTTGCTCATCCAATGGAATAGCAACATTGGGTATGCTAATACAACAGCATTCCTTAGACAGGTTAAGAAACTGACAAACGCTTTACCTATCCCTATTCCCCATGCAAAATAACCTTCAAGCGCCCACGTCAAATGTTGGCTGATCGCTCGCCCCGTGTCAGCTTACTCCACACCGGAACGTGTTGCTTATGGCGACGGAGTACGGCCGGGCTATTCGGGTGAGCTGTATTAACACTTAAAAGAGGGCAGAGCATTACTGTGCTCAAAAAACATTGGACACCTGTTAGGGTAGCTGGGAGGTTAGTATAAAGCTGTCCGTCCGAGCAGGCCCATAGCATCTCTATGGGGGCTGGCGTATTGATCAGTGCACAGCTTTGGTCTTTCCATCTGATTAAAGCTACCTCACGAGGGAGATCGACTGTGTTTGCGGGCGCGTCATAACCATGGCACCATTGACTAAGTCGGGCCACGATTAAGATGGGGTAAAAGTATGAGCGCCAGTCTTGGGCATCCGATATGTTGATGGCCAGCGACTCCCGCCGAAGGACGAATGGAACCAGGCCAGACTCATCTCATGCCCTTGTTTTGTTCGGGCCTGGTGGAAAAGCTAAGTACCATGTTGACGTGATGGCTGTGGGGTTCCAAGTTAACGAATTATCATCCCTGGACCACTTTATTCCTTTTGGGTTAATCCCCCACGGTATTTCTGAACATGCAATGTTATAGAAGAGCCGAACGGGGGCAGGTGGAAACATAGCCTCCGATCTGCAGACAGAGCAGTTCGTCAAGTTACGTGGCCAGGAATACCGGTAATAGACGGTGTGTTGGCGCTGGGAATATATAAAAGAATGTTGAGCTATTGTAATATTGTGGTTCGGATTGGTGCTCCGGGCTTTAAACCACTTACTAACATTAAGAGGGTATACATACGGGGTTAACACTGGGTTGTCAACAGAAAGAGGCAGGCGTAAACATGCGGTGAGTCCTGACTTTCCACTATCTCCCGTGATGATCGTCCAGAGTGATAAAAGGGACACAACCGAGTTAGAGGTTGCGAAGTCAGGTCCATTCACCGAAGAACTTGTCGGGAACAGCAGCTGCGGTTTGGTGCTTGGTGGATCTCGTGATCGAGCAGCTGTAGATTGCCGCTTCGTCTCTGCCAGGCCTGCAAGGAAACAAAACAAACGAACAGACAAACAAACAAAGAAAAAGGGTGCCATGATAGCACTGAGTGGGTGCCAGGATACTGCTCGGGTTCGCAGATGACTTCCTTGTGCACTCGCGGATGTGGTTGATGAGTGTGTGGAGCAGTGACTCACACTAATTCGTCTAGGGGTGAGCTTTGGCTTCCATGGTTGGGGCTTTTGAAGCGCTGGTTCATTCCAGGGGGTTTGTCTTTATATGAGGCGTTGTGTTGGTAACAGCATTGACTTGGGTACGCCGTAGGATGTGGTTCCATGCCGCCGGAGACTTTTATCGTGGAATCCATCAGGGCCTGTAACCGTGGCATCTGGCTTAGCAAGTTCTCAGCCGGCTGACCGGCCAGTGGCCCGAGGAGAAGCCCGAAAGTCACGGCCTCTCTTCCCCCATAAACTTCTACACATGCCTCAATACTGTCCAGTGTGGTTGGAACATCCCCAGGGCGACCGAGATGATGATGGGGCCATGGCGCGTTGCTCTGCGCCTGTGCCAGTCCCAACGGGTGTACCCTCGGGTTCCAGGACGCGTAGGATACTCCGATGATAGCCAGCACTCTGCGGACGGGTTCGACGGTCGTCCATTATGCCACGCATGAGATTTGTGGCACACTTGACCTGCAACAAGAGCTGGGAGTGGGATGGGCCAATGGGCGTTGCCCGTTACCATGGGGTGGGGCCGTGGGTGGTGACGTGGCCGGCCCGCCTCCCGGGGGAATTTTCGCGCCCTTTTCACTTTCCTCGGTTCCATTTTCTGGCAGCGGCGCCATGCGGCCGGCGCCATTTTCTAGCGTTGGCTTGGAGCCCCCTGCCGCCAGCTTCAGGGACTCCACGCTCGCCGTTTGCAATTGCATTTCTAGGTTGGGGTTTTCTCTCAATAACCCCGCTACTGTTACCTCCGCCGCTG
>NW_005842425.1:40927-82234 GCF_000455745.1 Alligator sinensis
CGAACAGGCCGGGGACGAAAGGGTTACGGGGCCTTGTTCCTCCTTCTCCTGTCTCTCCCTCCATCGACAGAAAACACCAAGGAGGCGGTATAACAAATAAATGCTTTACTCACACTTTCGTATAGGTGGTTTCCTTTACAGCAGTTTCAAGAATAAACTCGCTGTTAACTCGAGAGCTCTAATTCGGTCATGATGGGGGCGTCCGGGGGGAAGGGATTTCGTGGACGCAGGACCTCCGGTGAGGGTGATCAGGCCTTTCCGATATGGCGTGGGTCCCAGCTTTTTGGCGTGCGCGCTTTTCCTTTTAAACGGGCTGCATCTGCCCGCCCCTTGCCAATCAGCCCGGGACCGCCGATCTCGCGGCTATCAGGCCGTGCCCACTACTTCCCCCACGCCACGAGCACAACTTGCTCCCATGCTTGGCGTTTGGTCATTTATATTTTCTCTTTTCTTTATCACAAGGGTGAGGTACAACTCTGTGTGAATGAGAGCAGCAGAGAATGACACTGTATTATTTGCCTTGCTTATTCATCAGCAAGATGAGGATAATAACTTTTCCCTTTCTGTCATGGGTGCCATGGGGGTCACAGAATCTGCAGTAGAAAGGTGGATAGGAAAACTACTATAAGATGGGTAGAAAACTTGAGCATCAAGCTCAGAGAGTAATAATCAATGGCTCAATGTCTAGTTGGCATCCAGCATCAAGTTGAGTCCCCTTTGTGTTAGTCCTGTGGCTGGTTTTGTTCAATGTCTTCATCAATGACCTGGAAGTTGACATATAGTGCAAACTCAGCAAGTTTGCAGATGACACCAAGCTGGGGGGAGTAGTAGATATGTGGGAGGATAGGGCTAGGATTCAGAGTGACATAGACAAATTGGAGGGCTGGGGCAAAAGAAATCTCATGGGGCACATCTAGATGTGTGTGGATGTTTGTTTCCCCAGGCACCTTGCATCACAGCTACTTGTCCTTGGGGAATGCCCATGCCACAAGTGCTTTGGTGCATGGCAAGTTACCCCAGGGGCAGTAGAGGAGGCTGGGGACAGTATAGCAGAGCACTAAGATGTGCCTGCTCCTTTAAGGCTGAAGCAGCCTTGCCCACAGAGCTCCACAGCTGCAGGTTGTGGGGGTAATACCTGCAGGAGTCACATGACTGGAAGGAGGCAGGGCTTTGAGATATATAAGCTCAGGACTGGAGATAGCAGGACACTCTGTCTCTGGCAACTGACAGAGGAGGAGCTTTTGCAGGTGAAGGCTGAGCCCTAGAGCCAAGGGGCACAGATACGAGGGTGCAGAGAGTAGAGCCAGCAAGATGGAGACACAAGGGTGTAGAGCCCAACGTCAGAGGGACACAGAAGTGATAGAAAGTAGTAACACCTGAAAGGCTTGAGACACGATAAGGGAAGGTTGGAGTCATGTGTAAACCCTAGACATTGGGATATTAAATGGGCAGCCTCTCTCCTAGAAATAACCTATTCAGTACATCAGAGGCATGGCAGATGAGATAGGTAGCAGGTGAGCAGGCCGTTGTGATGACCAGACTTAGATATATGCCTGTTATAGCTAGCATTGTGCTGGCCCCAGCAGCCTTATCCAGGGTCCTGTGGACCTCCCAGGGCTGCAGTTGCAGCTGCAGTGATCCTGTTGGGTAGAGCCTGGTCGGCAACTGCAGATGGCTCTGGGCAGCCGAGCTCCGCTTTTTAGCTGCTTCATTTCTGCCCCCTCCCCCTGTTTTTTCTTTTGGGGGGGGGAGGGGGTTGACCGCTGGATATCCAGGGGTCAAAAAAATCTGTGGAAAAAATAACTGGAGCAGTGCATTCAATGGGCAGTCCATCCTTGCAGCGTGGAGAATACCAGACTGTGTGGTATGTGGTGCTGCAAACATGTTTGCTGTGCCACATACCACATGATTTCACTTGTCTGGATGCACCCATGAGGTTCAATAAGGACAAGTGCAAAGTCGTAACAATCCTGTGCACCAGTACAGGCTGGGGGCTGACTGGCTGGGCAGCAGTTCTGCAGAAAAGGACCTGGGGGTTACAGTGGACCTTAAGCTGAATTTTAGCCAACTATGTGCCCTTGTTGCCAAGAAGGCTAACGGCATACTGGGCTCCATTGGGAGGTATTTGCCAGTAGGTGAAGGGAAGCAATTATTCCCTCTATACAGGACTGGTGAGGCCATATCTGGAGTACTGTGTTCAGTTTTGGGGACCCCACTATAAAAAGGATGTGGACAAATTGGAGAGGGTCCAGTGGATAGCAACAAAAATGGTGAGGGGGCTGGGGGACATGACTGATGAGGAAAGAATGAGGGAACTGGGTTTATTTAGTCTAGAGAAGAGTGGACTGAGAGGGATTTAATAGGAGCCTTCAGCTACATGAAGCAGGGTTCAAAAGACTATGGAGCTAGACTGTTCTCAGTGGTGGCAGCTAACAGAACAAGGAGCAATGGTCTCAAGTTGCAGCCAGGGAAGTTCAGGTTAGCCATTAGGAAGAATTTGTTACTAGGAGGTAGTAAAACACTGGAACAGGTTACCCAGAGAGGGTGGAATCTCCATCCTTAGAAGTTTTAAGACCCAGGTGGACAAAGCTTTGATTTATTTGAGGATGATCCTACCTCGAGCAGGGGGTTGGATTGGATGACCTCCTGAGGTCCCTTCCAACCTTAATTTTCTATGATTTTATGATTATATAAAAGAGCCATCTAAATATGTTCATAGAGAAAGAGAGATTAGATACAAAGAGATAGAAGTGCACAGACCAATCCCTCCTATTGGTTTTGGTGCCAAAAAGTCTGCCTTAAGTACCATTATCCTCAACCCAGCCTTGAACATTGGTAAAGCCCAATGTTCCTTTAGTGCTTGTCTGGCTCTATCTGCCCCTAACTATTTAAAGCCCTTTGAGATTACAACCAGAAGTACTGATGTACACCATGCCAAAAATGTATCACATCTGTGGTTGTATATGTTAAACTGAATGAAAGGTGGATCTCTTTCGGGACCCTTTTGGAAACAATACTTTAGTTCTCACGGCCCTAGATGAGTGAGAAAAAGTTCAGCTCTATGGAATGGGATTGGAGTTTTCATAGACATTAGGGCTGGAAGGGACCTCATACAATAATTGGGTCCAGCCCCCTGCCCAAAGGGGGCAGGAAGTCAGCTAGGGTCCAAGGATCCCAGCAACATAAGCATCCAAATGTTTCTTAAAAGTGTCTAGTGTATGTGCTTGTACCACCTCTGGAGGGAGTCTATTCCAGGCCTTGGGGGCTCGGACAGTAAAGAAGTTTTTCCTTATGTCCTTGCATAATGGTCTTGCAGGAGTTTGTGACTGTTGGACCTTGTCATCTCTTGGGGTGCTCTGGTGAACAGGCATTCCCCCAGATCCTGATGTACACCCCCTATGTACTTATAGGTTACCACCAAGTCACCCCTGAGCCTGCACTTCTACAAGATGAAGAGTCTCATGGCTCTCAGCCTCTCTTCGTAAGGCCAGTTCTCTTGCCCTCTGATCATGTGCGTGGCTCTCCTCTGGACTCTTTCAAGCTTCTCCACATCCTTCCTGAATTGTGGAGCCCAGAACTGGACGCAGTACTTCAGCTGTGGCCTCACCAAATCTGAGTACAGTGGGAGGATGACATCCTGGGTCTTGCTGGAGATACACTGGTAGATGCAAGCCAGAGGTTTGTTCACTTTGCCAGCTGTGGTATCATATTGGTGGCTCATGTTCATCTTCTGGTCAATCATGACCCCCCAAGTCTCTTTTGGTCGTGGTGCTAGCGAGTGTAGTATTGACGAGTCTATAAGTGTAATGTGGGTTCTCCCCCCCGCTCCCCCGAGGTGGAGTACCTTGCATTTCTCTGTATTGAATGCCATCAGGTTTTCATCCGCCCACCTTGCAAGCCTATAGAGGTTGGCCTGGATCACTAACCTATCCTCAAGTATGGATACTCTTCCCCAAAGTTTGCTATCGTCAGCGAACTTAGCCAGTCAACTTCTGACACCAGAGTCCCGATTGTTTATAAAGACATTCAAGAGTACAGGTCTAAGAACAGAGCCTTGGGGGACACCACTTGACACTGAGTGCCATGTTGATTCAGTTCCGTCAACTACCACTCTGGGTCTGACCTCAGAGTGAGTTCCCCAGCCATCAGACTGTAATGTAGTTAAGGCTGCAGTTGCCTAATTTTTCCATGAGGACATCATAGACATCATGTTCCACCTGGACACCAGATCAAAGGCTTTTGAAAAGTCCAAATATATGTGGTGAAGTGGGACTCCCTGACTAGCCACAGTGCTAGTTTTCCCCCCTTGCCTTTGGGCACGCCCCTCCATCTGACTCACCTACCACGCCTTGTTGTTAATTAATTAAGTTGTTAATTAATTAAGGTGGGAGGCTGACCATTCTTGCCCCAATGCTGGGGGGCACTATCTGCAGCTCCGTTCCTCCCCTACACTGCAGCCCAAGCCTCGCAGATGGCATCCAGATGACACAGCGCTCCTAACTTACTGTTGGACCAAGCTTAGGCCTCGTTGTCAGGCCTCAGACACACTTACATTCATAACACCCTCCTCTCACAAGGGCCTCTCACACTCCACCCCCTCTCACAGGGTCTCTTTCACACATCGACAACTTATGCTACCTTGCTCCCTCTTGGAGCGGGCCCCTTAGGCCATAGGCTTAGCTAGTTTGTACCTTGGGTGGCAGATGTACCGTCTTTTGGGCCTCTCACATGACCCTCACTGGGGTAGTGGCCAGCCAATTACCTGACCGGGTCTAAGCTTGCTCTGGCTCCTTCTGGGGGCAACTCTCTCTCTATAAACATACTGGGCTCTCAGCCCTCTGGTTTCCACCCCTCCTTCACTGGGGCTCCTCATCTCCACCCCCTCACTGGGGCTACCTCCTCACTGGCACTCTACATCTCCCACTGCCCCGCTTCACCAGGGCTCCACAACTCTGCCCCCTCGCTGGGGCCATCCCCTCACTGGGGTCCTCATTTCTGCCCCCTCACTGGGGCTCCACACCACCCCCTCGCTGGGGTGACCCCCTCACTGGAGCTACTCATCTCTGCCTCCCTCACTTGGGGCTCTACACTGCCCCCTCACTTGGGGTCACGGGGCTTCCCTCCCCAGTGGGCTCAGGTGGCTGTAGCTGTGCTTGGCCCCCAATACCTCCAATGTTACCAGACCCACCCAAAGGTGAGGGATAAGATTAAGGTGCCCCTACCCTCCTTTCACTGGGGTGATAACTGGCTTGGCATTTCCTGGGGGCTCCCACATCACTGAGAGCCCCACCAGGCCACCCACTTCCAGCAGAGTGCAGTTTTAGGTCATGCCCAGGACCAGAAGCCTCCAAACCATCCCCTACAGCTCCTGCCCTTACCTCCAGGATGATACATGAAGCCTTGCAACCAGGCAGTGTTGCTGCCTGCCTGCCAGCAGTGAACTGCCCTGTTTATATGGATGGCCAGAGATCTAAAATGGCCAACTGGCTCTGCCCTTGAAGTGGCAGGCACCAACAGTGCCCTGCCACACACCTTCCCCCTTAAAATAGTTCCTGGGGGAAGTTTCCCCTGCTGCTCCTCCAAAGCAGGCTCTCCTTGGAGCATGTGAGAGCCCTCAAAAGTGGTGAGCACCCCCAAAGGCGCTCTGCCACACATTTCTCCCCTTTGAATGACATTCAGGGGACTTTGCTTGGCTGCCTTCCTTGCTGGCTTTGTCTCAGCCTACTGCAGCCCCTGCACATGGCGAGCACCCCAAAAGGTGCTCTGCCACAATATGATATCAACCCTTTTGTCTAGGTGATATGTCACCTGGTCATAGAAGGAAATGAGATTGGTCAGGTAAGACCTACCCGCAACAAACCGATGCTGGCTATCCCTTTGAATGTTACCTTCTGTTAGCCTGTCAAAAATGGTTTCTTTGATAATTTTTTCCAATATCTCTCCAGGGATTGAAGCCAAACTGATTGGCCTGTAGTTTCCCAGATCTTCTTTCCTCCCTTTCTTGAAGATAGGCACCACATTGGTCCTCTTCCAATCTTCAGGTACTTCACCTGAGTACCATGAGTTCTCGAATATCCTTGCCAGTGGCTGTGCTATAATGTCTGTCAGTTCCTTTAGCGCTTTTGGGTGCAATCTATCTGTACCAGTTCATTTGTGTGTGTCCAGCCTCTCAAGGTGTTCCCTCAAAAGATCTACACCAATGGTGGGCATTTATTCACCCTCACCCAGGTCATCCCGTATCATGTTAAGCAGGGTGGTCCCTTTGAGCTGGTACAAAACCGATGCAAAGTAGTCATTAAACAGTTTGGCTTTTTCCTGGTTGTCAGTTGTGAGCTGTCTCAATTCATTTAATAGAGGTCCAATGTTGCCTTTGTTTTTCTTCTGACTCCCCACATATCTGAAGAAGGACTTTTTTATTGTTCTTGATTCGTGTAGCCAGTTTGAGTTCGGTTGCAGTCTTGACTTTCCTAGTTTGCTCCCTACAGGTGCAGACCAGTGCAGAATACTCCTCCATAGTGGTACTTCCTGTCTTCCATCCTTTATGAATCTCTCTTTTTAGACATAGGAGGTCCATGAGTTCTCTGTTGAGCAAAAAGGGTTGCTAAGCCCTTTTACTGCCTTTCCTACGGGTTGGGACGGACTTCCCTTGTGCTTCTAGGATCACTTCCTTAAGGAGCAACCACCCGTCATGAACTCCCCTCCCTATCAAATCATGGCCTCTCAGAGCCTTGAGAAAAGCCTTCTGAGCTTATGAAAGTCAGCTTTCCTAAAGTCAAGGACTACTGCATTGCTGGCTGAGTTGCCAGTTTTGTGATGGATAGTGAAAGTGATCAGCTCGTGGTCACTGTCACCCAGATTCCCTTCAATTCTTAGGTCACTGATTAGATCATCCCTTTTGGCCAGTACGAGTTCCAGTAGCACCTTACCTCTTGCTGGGCCATAAACTTCTTGAGACAGGTAGAGCTCATCCAAACATATGAGGAAGCTTTGAGACTGATCAGACTGGGCTGAGTGCTCTTCCCATGAGATATCCGGGTAGTTGAAGTCTCCCATGACAACCATGCACTGAGAGTGTGTAGCCTCAGCCGGTTCCCTAGCAAATTTGTGATCAAGCTCTTGTTCCTGATTTATTCATTCATGACCCAGTTGGGATTGCTCTGAGCCATGTCATTTGTGCCCCCATGGATAAGGAGCATGGGGTAGTGGTCAGAGGACCAGATAAGTTTTGGGATCCTCTCAGCTACATCCCAGATATGGGCCCCTGGGAGGCAGCAGACTAAGGGGTCAGAGTGATGGATTGCTCCCTTTGTCCCCCTCAGGAGGGAGTCTCCAACAATGATTACCCTGTGTTTTGTCTTAGGGATGGTAGATGGTTGCATTTCATCTTTACTAGCAGGGGCTGGCAGCTCTGCAGGCTCTACTGGTGGTGTGAGGGGTTCATACTTATTGCAGTGATCCAGGGGGTTGGTGACCCTGCTGCAGGGAGTTTTGGGGCCAGTGAAAACCTTTGTCCAGCCCCCTGGCTGGACAGTATGGGCGTTCCTTTTGGCCTCCCTTGTCATGGCAGGCAACCTAGCTCTTCCCTCTTCTTTCTTTGGGTGAAGGGACTGAAAGTAGGAGTCAATCTCCTGTTCACCATCCCTGATGGCACACAGCCTCTGCACTACAGTCTGGAGCTAACTATCTGGCATTCCAGAGACTCCAATATGGAGCAAACCTAACAAGAAGAGGTGGCAGTGCTCCTGATCCCACATGCCATTTTATTATGCTATTTTTTCTTTCCTCTGCATCAGATTTACAACACGTCATTTGGACTCAATTTTATTTATGTAGCATCAATAAGCTACAGCTCAAATTCTTATGGCAAGTATAGGCTCAATATATTGCTTATTCGATTCTCACTAAAATCAGTGTAGCTCTAAGCAAGTGCAGGGGTGTTTGTAGGTAAATATAAATGGAAGATTTTTATCTTATATTTTTAATACACTGTGGATGGTCAGTCTCAGCTTTTGCTATCTTTGCAGTGCTGTAAATTTCAGTCTTTCCAAGCATAATGTAAACTGTGGACAATCATGGTGTGATAATAAAGTTCTGTTAACAAATATTGTATTGTGTGTCCTATTAAACAACGTATAATACAGCTGTGTTCTTCCCTTAGATTGTATTGCAGATACTGGCTTTCTTTACTAATCAGGTAGCAATAGGAGAGAAAGTAATTATCCCATTCAATTAACTCTCTACCATTTTTACTCTGGTCTTTAAATTCAGGATTCCAGAGCCACTGAGCTTGCATGTTAGGACTGACAGAACATTCTCAAAAGGGGACACACTGACTCAAAATGTCCACAGTGCAAAAGAGGCAAAAAGGCAGTGGTGCATTAAGATTTATTGGAGACCTGAGCAAACAGAAATTTGGAGGACCCTCAGCAGGTGAGGGCAGGTTCCCTCTGTACGTGCCAGGGAGCTGCAGGTGGGCCTGGTCATCCTCCTTGGCATATCTGGGGCAAACCAGGGGGCATGAGCACTGCTGAGGTGAAGGTGGCCCCAGTCCAGCCTGGCCCCTCCACCTGGTGGGTGTCATGCAGCCAGAGCAGGGGTCCCCCAGTGCTGCAGGATGGGCTGGGACTAGGTTTGGCTTGGGGGGGGCATAAACTACACCCCCAGTTGCCTGTCTGCCCCTTTGCCAGCCTGGGGAGGGTGGGATGGGGCTGTTCCATCCTGTCCCAGTGGCGCTGGTGGCCACCTGCATATGACAGGGAGCAGGAGCAGAAGCAGGGCTGCCTATGGGGCCTCCTGGCAGCAGATAGCCCCAGAAAGCCACCCCTAGCCCCTGGCCCTGCCCCAGCCAGAGGGGAGGAGGCATGCACTGCCCACCCCAGATGCCTGCGACCAGGATGCCCACCTGGGCCATGCTTCCCCTGGCACCACAGGGCACCCCTGATTGGCAGGAGCCTCTGGGCTTGGGCCCTGAAGGCCTGTTCATTAATCTACCCCTGCAAACACGTGTTTTATTTATGCCTTCCACCATCCCAGTGAAGTTAAAAGAGTTGCATAGGGTATATCTGGAAGCAGAATTTCTCCCCAAAGCACTTCATAAATTTGTACAATCAGAAACAGGAAGATCTAGGACTTTAAAATTCATATTTATCATAATATCTGAGGAAAATATTTCAATGTTAACTTTGACAGTATTAACTTTGACAGACTAAATCATGCTCAACAGCTTCCTCATGCATAGACATTGGGAGCTTTTTTGTTTAGGTGACTATAAACTTCCAAATAAGTCAGTCATATACAAACTCTAGTATTCCAGAAGTTATATGGGTTTATTATAGTCTTTGGGGCAAGTTGAAGTTTAACTAATGATTATAACTTAAATATAGAATCTTGAAATTATTCTCACCTCTCCAATATTGTTTCACATAGTTTTTCACTGTTTAAATATGCTTGAAATATTTTATTATTTCAGACATTAGATTTCCTTAAAACTCTTGGTCTGCTTAATAATACAGGTTGGCTGTCATGGAACTGCACACAGAACATCAAGTTAAGCGTGTATATAAATCTTTGCAAGGTTTGGGTATTAATTAGATAATCATATATTATTTCCTGTACACTGCAAAAGTGGCATAGGCTCTGCAGGAATTGTATTATCTGTCACTGCAAGCATTTTAAGTGCTACAGTGATGTATGCTCAGAGGTGTCATATAGGTATATCATGATATCACCATGTATGGATGAAGACCTCTGCGTCCCATTGACATTCATCTGCTGGTCTTATGCTTGACAGACACCAGTCAGTTGACTAAGTCAGTGCTCCTCTCAGTTCTTGTCTGCCATGACTTTGATGAATTAATTGAATTGGGGAGGGGTGATGACTTCTCGACCTGGCGCTGACTCCCGCCTGTCAGAATGCAAGGACAGGCAAAAGAAAAAAAAAACCTCCTCAAGGAAAAGGAAAGGGAAAAAATATAAAGACCAACATCTCCATTGATCCACCTTTTCCCCCGGTGCCGGGGTTTATAGTGATTGCTATCCCTCCTCCTCTCCTTCAGTCCACAAGTTCCCAATTGCTGAAGCTGCAATCAGACTTTTTTCCCCAATAATTGGCATCTCACTGTCTCAATTAAACACCTGCTGCAGCCAATTAACGTGGAAATGCTTTTTCCAAGCTCCTCTGAGCTCTATAGACCCCGTGGGTCTGCTGTCCCATTCCCGGGGATTTCACTCCATAACAGCAGCCAAGCAATTGCCCTGTCTGCTGGCTCATACTTCTCCCCTTCTTCTCCCCTCATCTTGCCTGCATATAGTGCCAGAAATAGCTCCTGGAGCCTTGATTGAACCAATCTGGCTCACCTGATGAGCTGATAAGGCTGAGTCTGGGTGGATTGGAAGCTCCCTCTGGAGCATGGCCACATGCTGGACATGTCCCTCTGGCCAGGGAGTTCCTCTGGACAAGTATCCTCAATCTTCTCACATAACTTCCCCTTTAACTTGCTGTTAGGCAGATCCTTGCTGTGAAATGACTGGGCTGACCCTGCCTCTGAGTGGCCTTGTTTCACCAGCTCTTCCTTTTCATAGCATCTTGAAAAAAAAATCAGCAACTGTATTAGTCTTCCTTGGTTTATACTCGATATTAAAGTGGAAAGGTTGCAGAGTCAATGCCTATTGGGTAATATGCACATTGTCTGTCTGTTTAGTCTTAAGACATCTCAGCAAGGCATGTTTGGTTATCAAGGTGAACTCACACCCCAGCAGGTAGTACCGAAAGTAGTTAACACCCCATTTAATGGCTAAGCATTGATGTTCTACTGTAGCATACCATCTTTCCTGTGGACATAGTTTTCGGCTGGCATAGGCTATGGGTCATGAGATTCTATCAATTTCTTGCGAAAGGACAGTGCCTAATGCTCTGTCTGAGGTATCCATCTGAAAAATAAAAGGTGATTCAAAGTCTGGGGTTTCCAACACCTTGTTTTGATATAGAGCATTCTTCGTCTTCTTGAATGCATGCTGGCTTACAAAATACTACTTAAGGGGGCCCTTACCTTTCCCTTGCAACAAATCAGTTAACGGAACTGTCATTTCTGCAAACCGGGGTATAAATGGTCGGTAATACCCGGCAAGACCTATGAACGCCCTAAGCTCTTTGCAGGTCTGGGGTGGGATGTAGTGTTGCAAGGCCTCCACCTTTTCAGCCAATGGACAAATACGCCCTTGGCCTACCTTAAACCCCAAGTACTTTGTTTCAGCCTTACCCAAGATGCATTTCTTTGGGTTGGCTTTAAGCCCGGCTTGCCGTAATTCCTGTAGTACCACCCTTACCACTTCTAAGTGTTCCTCCCAACCTTCTGTATATATAATAATATCATCTATGTAGGTGGCTGCATATTGCTGATGTGGCACCAGTACCCATTCAATCAGCCTTTGAAATGTAACTGCCACCCCATGTAACCCAAAAGGAATCCGCCTAAATTCTTACAAACCCCATGGAGTACTGAACGCAGTCTTAGCCATATCTTCCCTCCTCAATGGTACCTGCCAATACCCTTTTGCTAAGTCCAGGGTTGAGATAAATCTAGCCTGTCCCACTTTCTCCAACAACACACTAATTTGGGGTATAGGAAAGGCATCAAAGCGAGATATAGCATTTACTTTCCTGAAGTCCACACACAGTCACAGCAACCCATCGGGCTTAGTCACTACCATGATGGGACTACGCCAAGGACTCTGGGGCTCCTGAATGATGACTTGTTCCAGCATTTTAGTAATTTCCTCATGAATTGCCTGATATCTATAATATGGGATCCTTCTCCATTTTTCTCTCATGATCTGCCCAACAGGGGTTATAATCTGATGAGTTATCCCTTTGGCACACCCCAGGATTTCACTAAAAACATCTTGATATTCCCTTGCCAAGTTCCCCAACTGACCCTGTTGTCGAGAACTAGGTTGGGTTCTGACTGGGACTGTTGTGACCACTACATTTTGTCCCAGGTCTGCACCTAAGTCCTGACTGAGCTCCTCATCCGGTGGGGAGGGATCGACCAACAAACCCTCCTGTTCCCTCCATTCTTTGAGTAAATCAACATGGTATATCTGCTTTTCTTTTTAATGGCCTGGCCTTAAGACCTCATAATCAAACAGGGCCAACCTGCCGGATTACTTTGAAGGGGCCTTAACAACACCTTAGGAATTTATTTGATGCATCTGGGAGTAACACCAGTACCTTCTGGACTACTCAAATATCCCTCTCTTGAGTCCTTTTATCATAGTTGGTCTTTTGAGCCCTCTGCACTAGCCTCAGGTGCTCCCATGATAGCTCTCTCACCCTCTGCAGGCATTGCCTCAACTCTCTCACATACTCGTTTTTTTGATGCCCTTTGGTGGCATTTCCTCCCAACCTTCTCTCACCAGATCTAGCAAGCCCCTCAGGTGATGTCCATAAACCAGATGAAATGGGGTGCACCCCAAAGACAACTGAGGGGCTTCTCGCACTGTGAACAACAAAGGTGGGATCATAAGGTCCGACTTATGGGACTCCACCTGAACACAGCAGTGCAGCATATTCTTCAATGTCCTATTAAACCTTTCCACTAAGCCATTGGTTTGAGGACAGTATACAGCCATACACAACTGCTTAATTTGCAATACCTTACACAGACTCCAAAGGACCCCCTACATAAAATTAGATCCTTGATCCATAACAGTCTCTTTGGGGATGCCTACCCTGGTAATCCACTTAAGGAGTTCTTCCGCCACACAGGAACCGGTGGCAGCTCACAAGGGGACCACCTCTGGGAACCGGATTACCAACAAATTTGATACCCCACCGAACTCTTGGGGAGGGGTCCCACCACATCAAGTGCAATATGAGAGAATGGTATGTCTACTATGGGCAACTATAGGTTGCAACAGCACATGGGCTGGCTTAGTCCAGCTTACCCTTTGACATGCTGGGCAGGCCCAGCAGAAACTCTCCACCTGGTTATACATTTTGGCCAAAACCACCATTTTGTTAGTCGAGCCTCAGTTTTGCTGCAACCTGTATGCCCACCCAGTGATTTTCATATAACTTTAGTAGAGGAGCCCTAAACTGATTCACTATTAACAGCTGGGGAATCTCCTCCCCCTCTTGTACCCCTCTCTTTATCCAATAAAGCAACCCTCTCCTAACCTCGAATCTCAGCATGTTCACATAGCATCCTGGGTCCACCACATCCTCTTTCTCCTTAGCCAGTTCAGTCTCTATTATGGCCCGGAATTCACGCTCTTCAGCTTGGGCCCTCCAGAGCACCTTCCTGCTAGATAAACCTTCTACATCGAAACTCTCAATGGCCGGAACATCTTTCTCACTTCCCAACTGTCCAGATTCTCCCATCCTGTCTTCTCTTACAATGTTTAATACTTCATAAATTTCCCTCCAGTCTCAGCCTAAAATCATCAGGTACAGTAAGACACAAGTCACCCCGACCAGCATTTCTCTAGTGGTCTTCATCATGGTGACCTGGTAGACCCTCCAAGGGTAATGTGTGTCATGCCCATGCATGCACATCATTCCAACAGGGGTGGCTTTCTGTACATACTCACCAGGTGCCAACACGTTTTGTATAAACATATGAGCACATCCAGTGTCAATAATTGCTTCAAACTTCTTGTCTCCCACCCATGCCTCCACAACAGGTTGGGGCAGCAGGCTACCTTTGATCTCCCCTGCTATACTACAGTCCATGGATTCCACCCCTTCGGGTTCTCCAAGACCTGGTATTATTCCCATGTTTTCAAAGGGAGAGTGTGGTACCTGAGGTGTTGACCGCATCAAGTTAGTACAGTCCCGGGACATCTGTCCCAGCATCCCACACCGAAAACAAATTACCAGGTTGTTGTTTGGCCTTACCGCTTCTTTTTAGCTGTGATCATCTGCTGGTAGGTTCTGGGTTAATATCTAGGTGATATAAAATTTCCCTTTTTATCTTGTAGCCTCATCCAGTGTCATAGACCCATAGGCGGCTTGGGCTTTTCCTATTAGCAACAATCCCAGCTGTCCAGCCCCGTGGGATTTTTCCAGTCTGGCTGTCAATGCTGCCCACTCAAAGCTTTCCAAAACCACCTCAGGACCATTATGAATAGACATTTTGGACAGCTTTAATTTTATGGTGTTTCTCTGATGCCATGCCTGTTGCTGTATCCTTCTTTCTTCCAGGGTGAGCTGAGGGGCAGGCTGTTGTTGCTGTTGTTTCAAGACCTGCCCCATGAAATGTAATGTCTATGGATTCTGGTCTGCCCCAGCTGTGGCCACCACCACTGAGACCTCCATGTTTTCATATTCCACTTGGCCGTCATTGGAATTCCCGGCCAATGCACAAGTTTGTTGTGACATCACTGTGTTCTGATGTGGACCTCTGCATCCTGTTGACATTCACCTGCCAGTCTTGTGCTGGACAGATGCCAGTCAGTTGACTAGGTCAGTGCTCCTCTCAGTTCTCACCTGCCATGAATTTGATGAATTAATTGAAATGGGGAGGGGTGATGACTCCCCGACCTCGTGCTGACTGCCGCCTGTCAGAATACAAGGACAGGCAAAAGAAAAAAACAAAACAAAAAACCCTCCACAAGGAAAAGGAAAGGGAAAAAAAAAAAAAAAAAAGACCGCGTGTCCATCGATCTACCTTTCCCCGCCTCCCCCCTGCCACCCAGTGCCGGGGTTTATAGTGACTGCTATCCCGCCTCCTCTCGTTCAGTCCACAGGTTCCCGATTGCTGAAGCTGCGATCAGAGTTTTCCCCCCAATAATTGGCATGTTGCCAGCTCAATTAACTGCCCACTGCAGCCAATTAATGCGGAAATGCTCCTCCAAGCTCTATATACCCTGAGGGTCTGCTGCCCCATTCCTAGGAACTTCAGTTTAGACTGGCAGCTAAGCAATTTCCCTGTCTGCCAGTTTCTACTTTTCCTCTTCATCTCCTCTCATCCTGCTGGCATATAGGGCCGGAAATAGCTTCCAGAGACTTGACTGAACCCATCCAACTCACCTGACAAGCTGATAAGGCTGGGTCTGGGTGGATCAAAAGCTCCCTCTGGAGCATGGCCACACTGCTACTGCTGGACATGCCCCTCTGGCTGGGGAGTTCCTTTGGACAGGTATCCTCAATCTTCTCACAAGGTACATCTAAAAACCAGGTCCAAATCTTTTTGAAAAATGCAATTTTTCCCAGGAGAAATTTTAGGAAAATTTCTAATGTTTAAAGGAGGTCCCTGTTTTCCCCTGAGAAAATCCTAAACCAAATTCCCTTCATACTGAATTTTTAGAACAAATCCTCCCACCCACCCCCGAAAAAGAGGGACAGTAAGAAAGTTTGGAGGAAGCCTGCTTCCTCCTTTTTAAGAAAAAAAAATACATGGTGTTGTTTTTCTACTCTCTCCTTATATATTCTTTTTTAAAAAACTAAAATACATAGTTAACTTTATGGAAAATGTACATGTATTTTCCATATGTTGCTCAACTTTTCTGTTATATTAGTATGACACAAAATCAAGGGCAACTATCATCTTCAAGCCTATACTGTTTTGTCTCTTATCTTCCTCTGTTGTTTCTGAAAAGAGCTAATGAAAAAGAACTTTGTATTTTGCAGATAAGGGAAACAAGCTGTGTTGTTGGTAACTTTTAACAATTATAAATTGTTTCATTCTGTGATTAGTCTATTACTCCCACATCCTCCCATTTTGAAGTGTTATGGAGATTTATGATGTCAGTTAGAAGCACCAATATTTATAATTTGTGCATCAGCACTAGACAAGCCCAAGAAAACATTTGCATTCCCTAATGTAACATGGAGAGCAAATAATTAAAACCAGCCACAACACTCACACAGCAATTGAAAAACATGTTAAGAAAGAAAAGTAGACTAAGGGGACAAATTAAGTAAATAAACCATGCAGGAGATATGTTAAATGTCTAAAAATATGTATGCCATACGCAGGCTCACAACAGATTCCCAAGGGAATGACTAAATGTTTCTAAAATATAGGAGATTACTTCCACTTTATGTTCTATAATATATGGTTGTTTCTATTGTATGACTGATTTTATATGCCCATCACACTTGCCTTCTTTGGGGGTTTTTTGTTCAGACTGTTTGAAATGGAAAATAAATAAAAATAGCTTTACAGATGAGGTCAGAAGAGCATTTTACAAAAGAGCTAAGAGAAAAGTTGCAGAACAGCCAGTATACCACAGCTTCAAATAAAACGTTTACACATAATAGATCATACATTGGAGCTGGACCACCTTGTACAGTGACAATAGTTTAAAGAGTGCTATGCTGAGATTTGGGTAAATCTCTGTTGAACTGGGGGTCATAGTAGACAGTCCTCACTCAGGATAAATATAAAAAGTAATTGATCTCCTTTAAGGAACTTCCCAAAATATAAGCCACATATAAGGCTAAAATCAAAGTTGAGCCATAAACTCTCAGAATTTTTCCTTGGTGTCTGACACTAAGTTCAGGTGTTCAAAAAGCCGGTGGCAGAAGTGCTCTATTGAACTTTGCTTAAAGTTAATCTCTTATATTTTAAAACATGTAACCATTCCCTTGGAAATCTGTTGTGAGCTTGCGGGTCTGGAGTGAAGAGTAAGGACTTCTCCAAGTAGGAGCTAGACAGGTGTGTGATCCCATACTCACTGTCCATTTGAGAGAGCTGTGGGGTGGGAGGTGGCTGCTGAGCCAGGTGAAAGATGCTGCAGGCTGGGAGGCATGGCCACAGCATACTTCATGGGACCCTTGGGCCCTCAGCCTCTGCCTGCAAGACCCAGTATCATCCTTCAAGGGCCCCAGACCCATGGCCCTCACCCATGCCTGGGGCTTATGTCATGTAGTCAGCCTGAACCAGGGGCAGTCTGTTCCCACCAAGGATGTACTCCTCCCCTGCAAAATGACCTGAGCCAGGAGGTGGGCCACGGAAAGCTGAAGAGCTCTTTCTCAGGCAGCATGGCAGGTGGGTGGCCAAGCCAGGTCCGGCAGGTCCTGATGCCAGACACTGTCCCAGTGACAGCCTGGCCAAATGGGTTGGTGGGCTATACTCTTCTCCTCATTCTGAGTGCTCCTTTGCCCCTTGGGGACTGGCCTTGAACTACTTGGGGGGTCTGTACTTGTGGACAAACTACACATGGTATGAGGTTGTGTCCCTGATGGCCCAACCCTCAGGTTTGGGTAGCCTAGTCCTACTCCCCTCACCCACTGCTGCTCCCTGGAGTGAGCCCCACCAGATGCCTTTCTGCCTCCTTGGAGCATGGGTCGGCAGCTCCCACACATCATATCTGTTCTCTGAGAATACCCTTGCCTCCCAGAATCTCCCTGTCAAAGCATGGTATGAAGCAGTCCCTCTCAGCTGGCACCATGGGACCCCCATTCCTGTCACTCCCAGGAAGAGTTCCTGGAGTGGGGCTCACCATGATATGGGGATCTGGGCAGAAGCCTTTCCCAGGGGTTCTCCATGGGAGGCAGAACTGGCACCTGTGAGGGGTGTCATAGGTGGACTCCACGTGGTCCAGGACCCTATCCATAGACTCCCTATCCTGGCACTGAAGTATCTTCTCCCTTGTCCAGGTGATAGGTCACCTGGTCATAAAAGGAAATGAGATTGGTCAAGCAAGACCTACCCACAACAAACCTGTGCTGGGTATCCCTCAGGATATTGCTGTCAGCTAGTCTGTTAAGGATGGCCTCTTTGATAATCTTTTCCAAGACCTTCCCCAGGATAGAGGTCAGCTGATGGGCCTGTAGTTTGCCAGATCTACTTTCCGCCCTTTCTTGAAGATAGGCACCACATTGGCCTTCTTGCAAGCTTTGGGCACTTCACTAGAGCATCAGGAGTTCTCAAAGATCTGTGCCAGGGGCTGAGCTATGATGCTTGCCAGTTCCTTGAGTACCCTTGGGTGTAAACCGTCAAGGCCGGCTGACTTGAAGGTATCCAGCCTCTCAAGGTGTTCCTTCACGAGGTCAGCTTCGATGGAGGGTAAGGAATCTCTCTCACCCAGGCCTCCCTGACCCACAGTGTGCAGGGCGTCCCATGGGACTGGTGAAAAACTGACGCAAAGTACCCATTAAGCAAGTTTGCTTTTTCATGGGCATCGGTTGTCAGTTGTCCCATCTGGTTTAGCAGGGATCCAATGTTGCCCTTGCTTTTCCTCCAGCTCCCCACATATCTAAAAAAGGACTTTTTATTGTCCTTTATATTTGTAGCTAGCTGGAGTTTCATCGCAGCCTTGGCTTTCCTGGTTTGCTCTCTGCAGGTCCGGACCAGAGCAGAGTATTCCTCCTTGGTTGTGGTTCCAGTCCTCCATCCTTTGTAGGTCTTCCTTTTAAGATGCAGGAGGTCTGCTAGTTCCCTCATAAAAGGGCAGAGTCTACATCTGGCCTCCAGGCCTCTTGCTGGTGTAAGCATGTAGTGATACTAACTTCTCATCACTTTGACAAATCCTTCTTGTGGCTCTGTGCCTGTATCTTTTAGGTGATGTATTTGAAAACATCCCTGTTGCAGCACCCTTTCTGAAGCTAGCACTGGATATCTTCATTGCCCCAGAAGGCAATGAGATCCCTCATCTCCCCATACTCCTGGTTGCATACCCAGGTTTGGCTCATGGACAAAGATGCGGCGGGGTCATCCATAGTCCATGGCAGTGCCTGTGGGGTCTTGGCATCCATTGGTAGGTGATGGTATGGCTTCAAGGGAGTTGACAGAAGCCGGTAAGAGTGACAGGAAGTCTGGAAGGTTGAATGGCTGAACAAAGCAGAAGGCACACAAAGGTGCCAACCAACATGTGCCTCTCCCTCCAGCTGGGTTTGGTCCCTGTTCCAGAGTGACTGGGGCTCCACTGGTCAGGCCACTCTCACAGCCTCAAACTTTCCAGGGGCTTAGAACAGACACCATGTGATTCTGACAATGCCCTTCTGCCCAGGCTGGAAATTTCCACCGTCTTCTACCTGTTACACAGAGGGAATTGGCTACACCAAACCTGGTCCTAAAGTTTTCAGGGGCATTCACCTGTGTGCCCCAGCTCGATCGCTCAGTGCCCTCACACCCTCTGCACCCTAGTACTCTGGGACCCTGTAGCTATACCCAAAAAAAGGCTTGCAGCATGCCAGGTGCCCATGGGCTAGGCACCTGCCAGCAGTGCCCAAGCTGCAGTGACTGTTCTGCCCCAGCAGACACAAGCTCCTGCTTGGGTTGGGGCCATGCTAGCTCTAGGTGGCAGAGTGACTGGCCCTGAGTCTGCCTGGGAGGGTGTGTGGGTGCCACGACCAGGCTCCTGAAGGGCTGTGCCTGTGCACACATGGGGCACTGTGGCTGCCTGGGATGTGTGCTGGTGCCAGGGCCAGGCTCCCATGGGGCTGTACCTGCACATGGTGGAGTTATGCCCTGGCTCTGCATCAGGTCTGTGGGGCAATGGGGTGGGGAGCATGGCCCAGGGACACAGGTGCCCTGGTGCTGGGGCTGATGGAGGGAACAGACTCCTTTCTCTCCCCCAGCCTGGCTTCAGCTGACAGCTGGCTGGAAAGAGGATGCAGGGCTGGGGACAGAACGTTGTTGACGCTTGTCAGTGACAGCCTGGGGCTGGGGTCAGCCCAGTGCTCAAGCAGAGTAGATGAACTCTGGCCAAGGCTAGAGTGCTTCCCTGTGAAGGGAAAGGTGAACAGGGTGCTGTACAGCTCCATGGGATGCCAGTGGAATGCAACTCAAATTGACTCATGATGGGATTTGGTACAGATGTTTAATAAACATTCTAACCTAAAGCGCTTTAATCTGATACTACATCCATCCAGGTTTAACTTAGGGCAGGATGTGCCATTTTTAAAGCATTCTATGTGCTGTGAACATCTCTCTGTGCCAAGTAGAGCACTTCCGCTTGATAAGTGGTTTCACAATAAGTGTAACATCTGTACCTAGCCTGATTGCAACTTCAAGAGGGCTGGGTATTTTGCTTGATGTAGCTGTGTGTGAGAGAAGGGTCAGAAACACTATGGAAAGTGATGGAAAACTCAGAAAAGGAAGCACCTGTAGAATGAGCCAGAGAAAAAAAAGCTAAAAGAGAGTAAGGTGTAGAGCAGAGTTCTGGCTATAAAGATGCTAATGACTGTGAGCAAAGAAACAGTTTCCCGCTGTTCAATTCCCACCATATTCAGGGAAACAGGACTCTGTGTACACTCCTTGTAAATAAACAGGATTGCATTAAAAAATAACCAGTACTGTCAAAAATTCTTTCCCTAGTGGAAATAACTTTCATGACTGATTATTGGCTGTTTGTGTGAAAAGGGGTGAATAATTATGAATAGACGTGCAGAAACGTTATCCCTAAAACATTTGTGAATCTCTCCTGAATGTTCTTCCATTTGTGTTCAGGCCATTTTTTATCTGCTTTCTAACATCATTTATTAGACTGATTTTCATTGGCGTGAATATTTGCTTTAAGGTCTGATCCAAACTCACTGAAACTAATGGAAGATTATACTAGGCTTCAGTGGCCTTTGGCTCAAGGTCCTGCACATAGTTGGATGTGCAAATATCAACAGACACCACATTTTAGATTTGCACTTTGCAAACATTCACACCAGTAGTGCTGGATTGGTTGACTAACTAAAACAATATTATGTTACTGATTTGTTTTACCAACTGTTAAGCATGATAACTTGAATATCAGCTAGCATAGGCATTCCAAGTGAAATAACTCTAAAGAAAGCCCAAAAGCATCTAATCATTTCAAGCAGAGTGAAAGTTGTCCCTGTGCAGAGAACCAGCATTAACAATAGATACCATGTTAATCACATTTGAGCCCTATTTGGAGTATGTAAAAAAAGACAACAGCAGTGCATAGGCTTTATGTTAAGTCTTTGCACAAGGCAGAATTTCATCCATGTTGGCCGCTTGTACATGTGACGGGGGTTTAGTTCTCCCTAAATTGAAATGGTGGTTTTTTAATTGGTGGGTTTTTAATTGTGATGATTAAAAACCCACCATTTCAATTTAGGGGCTCTGTCACTGTTATGGTGAGGGGCCCAATCCTTTTTTTCTTTTTTTGGCAGAGCCAGCTCACAGCCAAGGGCAAGTTGACAGCAGGCCCTGAGCTGCTTGGAGCCAGTACCTGGCCCGTTAGCATCCCACCACGTGGCCCTGAGGAGGTACCGCTGCCACAGAGGGAAGGACTGGGGCCCCCTGCAGCTCAGACACTGTCAGCAGCTTGCCCCCTGGCCATGGGCAGGCTCCACTGGAAAAAGTAAAAGAATTGGGCCCCTCACAGTTGGTTGGTTTTTTCCCCACCAGGGCTTCCAGCACCCATGTACTGCCCCACTGCCTTTCTGCTGCCTGTGACCACCCAGGAACGGACTGGCTTGCACTTGGGGCAGTGCAGCAAGGTGGGTGGTTAGGTGTGCTGGTGGACAGAGAAGGTGATGGGGATGGTGCATGAGGTGTTGGAAGCCCAGGCAGGACCAGGGAAACTTGGGCTTCGCAAGCTTCAAGCACTCCATGCACCACCCGTGCCGCTTTCTCTGGCTCCAGCACACCCAGCCGTCCTCCAGCCCATGTCCTGGCAGTCCCAGGCAGCGGGAAGGTGGCGGGGTCAGTCCACAGGTGCCTGGTCAGTCCACAGGGTCCATGCCAAGCCTCTCATCACTTTTTTTCCCCCCACAGAGCCTGCCTGCAGCTGGGAAGTGAGCTGCTGGCAGGCTAGGCAATGGGAAGCCCCGGGGATGGATGTATTTCTGCAATTTGTTATGTAGCAAGCTAAAATAGATCAGAATGTGTTTTAGTTTCCTACATAACTAAGTCATTTAATTCACAATACACTGCCACAAGTATACAGTGTGATGAAATTAAAGCGCAATACACTGCCGCATATGTAAAGTGTGATGTGATGAAACCACTAAAAAAGGGCATTTAAACCACTAAAAAGGGCAATTTTGTCATGTGTACAAGTGCCGTATAACAAGGCATGAAAAAGTTGCAATCTGATTGCAGATATTCTGCCAACAGAAAACAAAGCTTAATTCATCAATGTTTGAAATGTTCCCTCTACTCTAGTCAATAAACATCATCACCTCCCATGTTATTTTATAAGGTTAAAGCAACATATTGTAAGGAAAGATTGATATATTCACCTCTGAAATGAGCAAATCTAACCTATATAATTATGAAAAGTTATGGAGAAAACATACAGCAGCACGGCTTGCTCACTCAGTTCTGATCTGAACTAAGGAACTTGTGAGCTCTACAGTCTCTCCTCAGGATGTGCCACAGCCATTGCTTTCTATTCTGCTTTTGACTTCTTTAATTTTAGTCTCAATAACTATAATCATACATCTTTTTTAAGTACAGGCTTACAGTGATATACTCCAAAAGGAACTTTCTCAATATTAAAAATAAAGTTTTTCAATACAACCTTTAGAATAAGACCTTATCATTGGAATAGATCCCAAAATACTGTCCTGAGATCTATTTGAACCATCTATTTAAAATCTTGGATTTTCAGAAATAACTCTGGTGATACACCATGCTTGAAACTAAAAGTCCAGCCCTATCTGTAAAGAAAGAAAATCCCAGACAAACTAACTAAATGCCTTGAAAGACAAAATAGTGTAGATATAGCTTTAAATAACAAAATACAGCCAACAGATTTATCAGATTAGCAACAGATGCAGAAACTTAACTACCTAAATTTAAACCTGATGAAACCCAATGGTGAATACACTGACAGGCAAAAGAGAAGAGCGATATATATATATATCTCAAATCAGGGCTAAATAGGAAAACAATCTTAGCAATTAATTTCTAATCACTAAACTACAGGATTTGAAAAACTTCAGTCTGGAAATGAATTTCTTATCAAGTTGCAGAAGGGGGGCGGTGAGTGGGAGAATTATATAAAGAAACCAGAAAGTAACAGAAGGGAACTAATCAAGCTCTGATGTACACACAAGGAAATGAGCAACATCCTGTTATAAAGAAAATTACCTAGAAATATTAATATCCAAGAAAAACACTAAAATGAGAAGACAAATAAATATAATCCTGTGACTGAAGTACAAGATATCAGATAGCTGCATATGCAGCTGGTGGAGATTATCTATAGCATGTAACCTGAATCTGGTGCCAATGCCTTTGATGAAACTAGTTCTCCCTTTACTATGCAGTTACATACAAATGAGGTGGTGACCAGTTACCATCAATCTCCTGAAAATCATAAATTAAGAATAATAGATTTTTATCAGATGATGTAAAAGTACGGATGGAGCATGATCAGCAACTCTATTGCTACAGTTTGAACATTTGATTTAAATTGAGCTGAACTGGGCATGACAGGGAATGAGAACACACACAGGAATGCATTTAAGCAGCAGGACAGATCTTTATCAACATAATGTACCACTTACTTTAATTGGGTCCAGTGCAGGTGTTAAATGACCATAGGATCCATCACGTCTCTGCCAATTGCATCCCAGGAAAGAAAATATTCTTCACAATAAACGACCAATTCCTGAAAATCCCTGACAATAGAACTTTCTAAAAATGTATCTTATAAAATAGTTACAGGAATAAAGGTGTTGGATTTTTAAAATATTGCCTATACAAGAAATTAAGCCCTTTAAAGTGTTGATATAATTGTTCATCTATGCCTTGTTGACATCACAAAGACCTCCTAATGGATTAGTACTGATGACCCTTATTACCAATGGTATCACCATCATCATGTAGTGTTAATGGTGGTGTGATATTAGATTTGATTACAATGTCCAGCTACAGGCATATTTGCTACTGCCTTCAAAGCTATCCACCAAAATAAGAATGAAGTAGAAATAAATGAGCATGTCTACAAGAGACGTTTACTAAGGTTACCATTTTTCCAGTTTCAAAAAAGAGGACACCCATCTGGGTGGGGGGAGAGTAATATGTTTGTGTGTGGGGGGCAGTGATGTGCCCGTGCCCTACACCTACCCCTCACTCCCAAACCACAGCCCCCACCAGCCTTGCTGCTGCCTCTCACTCCTGACCTATAGTACCCTGCCCCCCAGACAATGCTGGTGCCCCTCACTTCCAACCTGCAGCCCCCCCCATCCCTGCTGGTACCCCTCACTTCTGACCCACATCCCTCTGGCATTGCCTGTGCCCTATGTTCCTAACCCACAGTCCCCCACCCCTTGGTGCCTCTCACTCCTGACTCACAGCCCCCGTCACACACAGCTCTGCTGCCCACACAGCTCCCTGCTGCCCCTGAAGGACCACCTCACCCCCTTCCCTCACTGGAAGGGCAGGCACCTCCCCCACTTCCCCGCCCTGCTGCAGCCCTGGCACCCTGACAGCTTAGTCACTCACCCCCTCGCACACCCATCCCCTCACACAGACACACACCACAATCCCCAGGTCTGGCACTCCAATCCCTGGCCCCCATGGACTTACCTGCCTGCAGCTGCCAGGGCACATGCAAGATGCATTTGATGTCCCTACTTACATTTCCCCCTGCCCCACCCCAGCCTCAAGCAGGTCCTTGCTGAGGCACGCTGGGAAAAAAAAAAAAACTTTGATACTGAGCAGAGGCAGAACAAAATCCTGGATACTTCTTGATATTTAAAAAAACCTCCAAGATGGAGATGGGAGGACCCAAAAAGAGGACATGTCCAAAAGAGGAAAACCTAGATGTATGTTAACCCTATGTTTACTGTGGAGTTGCTGAACTAGCCTTGCAGTAAGCATCTACATCTGCAGGGTTATTAGGCTAAAGTAAAGTAATAAACTCTGCAACAGGGTAATACAAATACTGTCCTGCTAAGGAGTTTTTTACTCCACAGTAGTGCATGCAAAGATGCGCCCCAGCTGGCTGGGGCATGAGGGTGCTTCAACATGGGGGCTGATTGCCAACTAGCCGGGTACTGGAGCACCATCATGCTCCAGCCAGCCACTCCTCAACACATTGAGCTGGGTTGGAGTAGCCCTAGGCTGGCAGACTGACCTCCTGAGCCCCTGCCAGCTGGGGCTGCTCCAACTCAGCTCTACCTGCTGTGGTCCTGAATGTAAGTGTAAACACAGTGCTTGGGAGTAATAAACACCAGCGCAATATGCACCAGAGTTTATTGTGTTGCATTAATATGCATGTGTAGATGTGCCCACAATCTCCACTGTTGCATGATTGAATTGCATTATTCATTTAGTAATTTCTGGACACAGTACATTTGTTACAGTGTTGCACACATTTCTTCAGATGTAATCATATTCCTCTTTACTGTTATGTTTAAATACATTTGCATCCCAAATACCTACATGGCATTACCTCCACACATTATTCCTTTAGCTGCTCACCTCAGTAGTTGTCTTTATGAACCAGTTAGGATGCTCGTCCATGATCATAAATCACTGACTGCTCCACTCTTTACATGCCCTCCTCTGAGTCCATCCATGTCAGTTCCTCCACAGCAGTGTACATTCCAAATTCCATAGAAATATTATAGGAAACACAACATACCAGGGACCTTTCATTGACCATTTCCAGATTAACAGGGTCCCACCAAATGAATCAAGACACTCTGTGCAGTCAAGTTGCAGTTCAAAGGCATTCTAGATGGCAAGGGCCAGATCCCATTGAAATAAATGAGAGTGAATGTCTATCTACCTATGTGGAGTGGATCTAAGTGATATTATAGTTCTTAAAACTGCTGTACCTTTGGTCTGGGCAAGGGCTCATGGGTTAAGGGCATGAAAGAAATCATCTATCTCCTGTAAAATAGACCAGAAGGACTTTGGGACATTGTGTGAACATATATACGCTTATATGTAAAGGACCAGATCTTTATTCACGTATTAGCTGCTTACATGTGGCCAAATGTGTTCCTATTCCATAATGTTCACATCCCTGAAAAAAAAGTGAATGCACATACTTTTGCAACACACCATCATCTCACCAAAGACTAAGTAACAAAAAAGGAGTAGAAGGCCCCATCCATTTTAGCATTAACTGTGGTGCCTGATACAGGGAACAGACTCAAAGTATCTTTAGCAACAGTACTTATCCAGCAGGACACCTAGTTCATGACTATTTGCACAAACCTAACTTGCCTTGGATAATTCTTAAAATATGCTGTGAGTGTTTTGCCCTGCACCCATGAATATTATTAAATAATCATATACTTGTTTTAAGACATATATTAAGAAAATATTAGTTACCTTCATATATACATATTTTCTAAACATTATATCACTATTTTACTCTATCAGGAAAAGTTCCCCATAGTCATATTCTGCTGCTAGTAATTAATTAGGCAAGCACAATAAGCAGAGAATTCATTTTTCCAGTAAACACTGGATCTTATATATCAGACAAGGTACACGATGGCTAGCTGAACATCTTGATGGGCTCAACAAGGATTAGGCCAAAGGGGTAACCCCAGGTGGTGAACTGCAGATAAAAGCAGAAAGAAATCAGCCCTCTTCATTGTTCCCTATGTAAAATAAATATTTAATGACTTTTAGGCAGCCAGGAACACAATCTGCTATTAAACCCTCCTTTGCGTTTTTGGGCCATTGCCAGTTCCACCTCAGGAGTTCCAGATAACAAAGAACAGTAATGAAAGCAAAGCTTGAGTTGCTATTATCCATTGAATATTAATCCTCACCCTTCAGTGAAAGGACCACAATAGGGAGACAACAGGCTACCTCTTCATGGTGTATGCATTGTTCACAAGGCTAAGCAGTATCAGTTGGCAATCCCCCTTCCAGAGAAGAACATTTTTGTACTTGGAAACCTTAATTTATTCATACATTTTATTTTCAAAAGATAAGTGTGGTTAGCTGACCTTCTCCCTAGTAAAAAGGAAAATCTCCCTGGATCAAGTTTGCCTGCTTATTCACTGAGAGTACTCCTTTGCTGTTCCAGGACTTCCCTTGAAATCAGTGAGGTTGATTGTTTGAGTTACGGCAGTAGCATAACTTGGGGTGGGCAAGTGGGGAACTAGACATACGCCAACATAGTGGGGGTCCCAGAATAGTGCACCCTGGGGAATCCACACTTTTTTTAGGCTCTGGAGCAATGAGACTTCCTCCAGGTAAGACTCTGCCCCTCTCCCAGCTCTTGGGATCTGGTCCCCTCCAGCACTCAGAAGTACCATCCTTTTTGCACTCCAGCTGGGTTTACCTCATGCAAACCTTGCTAGTTATGCCTCTGCGTTCTGGCTTTTCATAGGATGCCTACAAAATTCAGGTCCCCGCTCTAACTTATGGTGTTTTACATCTAAAAGACGTTCACCTGTTGGGTCAGAGGAAGGGGGTGGGGTGGCTGGATCCTGCCTGCACAGGCCCTACCTTGCAGGTGAGCGTGCTCCAGTAGCCTCCAAGGGGGCTGTCAAACTACCTCGTTCCCCATCCCTGTCTCCCCGCCCAGTTCTGGGGCTGTCACCAAGGGAGGAAGGGGCTCCCAGCTGCTCCCTCTCCTTCTCTCTCCCTCCCTCACCAGCAGTCCCTGCACAAAAAATTAACCCTGGGGGGGGATGCAAATTCCCTAAGATGCTCTGCTTTAAAGCATCTTCATCTAATACGTCATTTTACCAGGGTTCATTTTTCATTTGATCAGCCATCTTAAAACCACTCTGCAACCATGCACATGCGTTAAGTCATGGCTGTGGAGCACTTCCAGATCATGTGAAAAATGTCACTTGTGGAAGCACACAACATCTGGCTCCGTATACATACACAATTCTTAATGATAAAACCACCTGGAGATGTATCCGTCAGTTTTTGTGCATTTCCCAAATTCTACAAAACTGCTTACACATCATGATAAAAATCTTGAATACCTGTTGATCTGAGAATTGTGTGTCGCATTCAGTGTCACTGCATCCAAAAATAGACAATGAACGCTGCCTACTTGCAGATGTTAAAAAGAAAAAAAAAAAAAAAGCACTTTAGCAGAGGAAGCAATGCATTACTTACTTCAACCTGGCTCTGCAGCGTCTGTAAAGATCAGGCACTTCAACAGGGCTTTTTGGCACTTTTAGCTAACACTGATTCAATCAGCTACTAGATAAAAGCACCAAAAAAAGGCCTGCTAAAGCACCTCATCTGTACAGACGTTGGGTGAGCCGGGTCCAGCTAAGGTGCTGCCTCTTGTGGGCATGTGCTGGGCTTGGCTGAGTTTCGTTTTTTTTAACATCTGGAAGCATATTAAAAGCCCTAAATGAAAGTGGTCTAAGTCAAGCATCTATTGCTCTCGTTATAAAAACAGGTCACTTTCTTTAGCTGTGTAGCTCTGGACTCTGAAGTTTAAAAATCTTTACTTATATGACTAAAAGAAAAGCTTAGCTTTTTTAACTAGCCAATCAAAATTCTTCCTAGAACCCGCACTGTCAACAAAGTAAGAATCTGAAACAACTTAGTGCAATGTTAGACGATTCTTGATGTATAGCTTATACCGGGCTTTTTATTTTTCACTTTTACAACAAATTGTGAGTCATTATATCGTGATGCCTTTAAAAATTTATGTTGCTTAATAGATTCAGTTATGTTTCCTATTATAATATATGGTAATTCTTTTCTGAAACATTCAACTTCTGAATTTCAGTTCTCCATTCTGCCTGGCATCAGACGTGTGCTACCTTGACTTCTTGTACCCATTCCTGAATCCCTAACAAAAAAATCCCTGTTTGTTTATAAACTAAAGCTTACATAATTTTGATTCAAGGACGAGGAAGGTTAATAACAGAGGGAGAGGAAGGAATAGTATTGGATTTGACAGAGGAAATTACTTTATTGAGGTCAAATTCAATCCATGAGTTATGTTGCTTAAGTGAGAGGTGGCAAATGAGACTGGCTGGTGAAAGTTGGTAAGATGGTAAAAAGAAGAAAGATTAATTAAGAGTGTGTGAGAAAGGCAAGGAACACAGCATAGGGATGGCAGAGTCAGAGGAGAAAGTTTACTTGAATATACATTAGAAAAAACAGAATTAAACAAATAAATGTGGGCAGGAAAAAAAAATTAATCTCATTTTTCCCTTGTAAAGTGTGATTTCAGACTCCTCCTTTTGCTTGGTGAAAAGGAAGCAGCAGCTTAGTAGTTAAAATTAGAAACATTCTGTACATGGCCGCAGAAAACTGCTATGACCTATCTAGCACATTCCAGCTGACTTGACACCGGAAAAGAACATTGTATGATGGCTGCATCTGTTATCTCTATTAATTTTTCTTTAACAGAGACTTATTCATTTTCAAGGTGGGGAAGGGGTAGGAAGAAAACAAAAGGAGGAAACTAAAATTATGTGGACAAAAATAAACTATGTTTTGCATTTCAATGAAAAGAGAGAGGCAAGGATTTTTGTGGATGATATCTTTTATTGGACTAACTGTACTCTGACACAGAAATGTTTTAATTGATCAGAAAAAATATGCTCTAAGGTTAGGGTTTTCTATGAAAATGGGCACCTAGACTCCTATGAAACTCCCAGCCTAAAACCAGGAGTTAAAGCACTGACATTTGTGGGAGATTTCACTGGAAGTGTAAAGATGTGAAAAATGCCTGATGTTAAATTTTGTGGTTTTGCCAGGAAATTTTTGCAAAGAGACTTTTCCACAGTTCTTCAGATGTAGTGAATCTGACATCATTTCCACCTGGCTTATGAAATGTTTTGCCAAGAGGTAAAAGTTACAAGCCTCAAAAAACAAAACCACTTAAACAAAACTGCCTTTTACTTCTAGCAAATCACTCAATTTGTGGTGATCTCCTTCCACCTTTGGAGAGGGTTGGGGGCAATGTGGATTTTTCTCAGAAGTTGTGAATAAGTCCAAAGTACATTACATGTACCAAGAGAAACTTCAGGTGTGATCTCCTCTTATGAGTCAGTTGCAAAATTCCCACTGATTTTTTAGTGTCTAAAGTGCCACTCTGCCCTACATTCTGCCTGACTTCAAACTAGCAAAGCTAACAAACTCTCAACTGATTTGAATGAAGCAAGAATAATCGTTATTGTGATTCATGTTAAAATTAAGCGAATCCTTCCTGTTCAGCTCTAGCATGGTGCATGTTAGAATATTAATAGAAAGCAACTAATGAAGGGTCGGGCTAAGAATACTGTTTACTTTTCAGTGGGCCCATCTACACATGTATTTGATCTGGGATCAACTTACTTGTGAGTAAACTCCTTGTGAGTAAATGCTCCCACGCAGGCATCTACACATGCAGGGAAGCAGAAGCAGATTTGCTGCTTATGGCAGGAAACTGTTCCTGCTTCCTGGGGTCCTGCATTGGGTCCCACCACCACAAGGGGGAGCTCTAGGCTCCCCCTGGGTGCTAGTCAAGGGGCTAGCAGGAGGCACTGGGCTGGGACATTACACCCTACCCCCAGGGACTGCCTGCTGCCAGGGCAGGGACAATGTCGATCTACATATGTGCCAAATGTGCACATATGCGTCTGCATTTGCACATGCTTACTATACAGTAAACCTCGCCAATTACAAGTAAATTTGCTACCTGCAAATGCAAGTAGCAAATTTTCTCGTGATTAGTAATGGTGCAGTAGCACTCATATAGATGCCTGACTGGGAGCAAATCTACTTCTGGTCAGCTGGCCATTGGGGGCAGGACATTGTTCCCTGCCCCCAGAAGCTGCCTACTGCTGAAGCAGGCTCTGTCACAGGAGCTTGGGTGGGGACAATGTCCCCCTGCCCCAGCAGCTGGTCCTGGTTTCATAATCAGGGGCAGGGGACATGGAAAGAGCTGCAGGAGAGGGGCAGGTTCCAGCCCCCTGCCCCAGTCTGCCAGTAGGACAGCTAGCAGCAAAGGATCTCCCAGTACCAGCCCCGTAACAATGGAGCTGGCACTGAGAGATAAGGGTCTCCTAGCACCAGCCCCGTGACCAGGGAGCTGAGACTGGGAGATAAGCATCTCCCAGCTGCCCCACTCCCCGATTGTGATGGTGAAGCAGGGGCTGGGAGATAAGGATCTCTTAGTCCTTGCTCCCTGTGACAGGGGGCCGTCTTCGGCTGCATTTTTTTTTATTTTTTTTTTTTAAATATGCCGGTAAGTGTGCCCCCGTCAAGTCTTGCTGGATTTTCTTTCTCTGGGGATCAGCTTCCCCCTCCTTTACACACCTGCCATGATTTGATGTTACTTGGTTCTAAAGAAAGAAGGAGGCTGACCCACAGGTTCCCAGACAGGCTCCAGGTTCACCACCCATAGGATAATAAAGTGTTGCCTTAAGGGCAAAAATGCACACTCCTACCTCCCCTTTGACATGCCCCATGCATCACAGGTGGTTTTATAAATTTCTGTTTATGTTGGGGTCTCAGCCACTGTGGGCTTACCCCCTCTCTCTAGCTAGGCCTATCAGTCAAAACCCACTAATCGGGACTTGACTCCAAGGCTCTAGCTCTCTAATGCACTCAGGTTCAAGGCCCTAGTGCAGCACCCCTAGTGCAGCAGGGCTTCTTGAGCCCTCTATCATGGCACCCTTGGTGCTAATGAGACCTCCTCCACCCCTATAGCCTCAGCCACAAACCATCAGCATTTTTAACATCAAACTTAAACCATAGGCTCCTATGGCCATATAATGACAATAATAATAAAGAAATAAGAGAGGCAAAGTGCCCACTTACTTTATGTGATCATGCTTCTGTCTCTCAGCATAGTATATTCTTCCCAAAGAGGCCACCACAGTTGCACCATAGCCATCAGGAGTCCCCCTCTCTGCTGCCTCTCTAGCTTTCTTCACTTGCAGTTTATATGGTTCTGGCCTTCCTCTTCCTGTCACCTGACCAGCTGGCAGGGCTCAATCCTTAACTCCTGCTCTACCAGCCAGCCATGCCCAGAAGGTTCTGGGTTCTGGTGGCCAGCTGATCAGGAGCAGGAAAGTCTGTGGGGAAGGAAGGAGGTGCAGATCGAGGCAGAGGGAGAAAAAATTATTTGAGGGAATGCCTCCACAGGAGGCAAGTCCCATTTGGCCAGGGCCCCACTCAGCTTGCCTCTGCAGCACTATCCCTCACCATGGGGGCTTCAATCTAGCTCCCACCCCTTCCCTTCTCTCCCCATGGACTGACCTGCTGGGCTGGGGCACATGCATGCATGCACATGAGCACTCAGCCCCCCACCCCAGCCTTGGATCAACTCCAAGAGGCTCCGAGATCTACCACAAGGGGCTCCAAGATCTAGTGGTAGATTGAGATGTACTGGTTGGTGACTACTGTCCTAAAGCATATCAGGCATATGAGCCTGTAATGACTTTCTTGGGATTTGACTGGGACCCATACTACAGACTTCACAAAGGAAAACAATTCTTCTTCATTAAATAATCTGCTATTTGGATAAATTCTTGAACCTGGACAGGCAGCTGGCCTTTTTGAAGCTCACTGGAACATTTACAGGGAGCAAATATCAGCCCTGTCTGATATGTTCTGAAAAGGGCTTTCCTTGAAGGACAGAGTGTCTACCATCAGAGACCAGAGGACAATTTGACAGTGGTAAAGAACTATTGACATTCACGCTAGGTTAATTTCAGTATACCAGCCAACCCACGAGTATGACTTAAATGTATTTCTGGCATCCTGTCAGTGCTGATTAAAGTAGTGCAACTGTAAGCATCTAGACTGCTTGTAGTGACAGGAATAATTCCAGAGAGTAAATTGGAGAGACAAGAACCTCTGGCATGTGAAGGACTTGGTATGAACAAGCCTAAAAACAGGAGACCATAGCAGGATGGAGAAAATAAACAAGAGGGGGAAGGCCAGATTGGAAAAGGACACTTAAGTGCTGTTCATTAAATGCTGTTTCCAATAGCTTGATCCCAAACGATAAGCACTTGTTCTTTAAGGGGCATATATAGTTGCAAAATTAACTTGTACATTCATTTTAAATGGTGACTAAAAATAAGCTGACCATTTTTTCCCATTGAACAAGTATATATAATTTTGTAGGACTACTTATAGTCCTCTTAATAAATGAGTTACTGTGATGTACAGGGGTGGGTATGACTCTGGAACAGCACATGGGAAGTTGTGTCTCAGATCTGCTGTTGCAGATCAATTGGTTTGGGTTTTAGTTCACATACAGGTAATTTACTGAAGGCCGTTAATCACCATTAAGGAACCTTATCACTAGTATCAATGGCCTTTTTATGACCTAGCAATAAAAAAGTATGGTTACAGTGCACATTTAAATGTAAACTGCTTTTCTGGAAACTTGCTCCAAAAGTGTGTCTAACATGTGTCTCAACTATGCAGTTTGCCCACTAAAAGATGTGACCAACCTCCCCCCTGCTTGCTTATCACATATTTCCTGGACAATCATGACTACAACAACATCCCAACTCTTGTATAGCAGTCAGCCTTAATATTTTGAGTACAAAAATAGGCTTATTCTTCAACTTGTCTCCATCTGAAATTCCACATTTATGAAATAGGGATTTTAATACTTACCTGATGGGTAGCCTAAAGATTAATTAAATGCCTGTTTGTACTCTGCTTGGAAAATGTCAATTATTCATGGAGGTTTCTTTGATTTGAACTTGTAGCAAAACATCAAAGAGCAAATACTGTGGTAAATTCGTTTTCCAATGTTTGCTTTTACTGTGCTTGCATGGTTACATTTATTTGCCAATGAATATTTTACTAAATGTGTTTACTAGCAGGAATACTTGCAGAAGCCACAAATTAAATGACTAATACAGAATATTTACAAAAAGCACATTTTGAACTCACAAATGTCAGGGCACTAGAAAGCTGATGAACCAATTCATCCAATCAGGAAACAGAATGATACCAATGCGACCTGTATATGTATTTCAAACTAGCTTTCCCCTCTAGAATATTAAAAGGCTCTTCAAAGATTTTTAACTCCCTTCTCTGTCAAATCCCTGTTTCCAAACAAGCTATAGACCAGAATTATTATTTGAATCTATTCAGTGAATTTTTGAATAATGGATATGTTTAAGAAAACAATGAACAGAAGAAAGCAAACCTTTCCAAATAAATGATTTGCCATACATTATTCACTCACCTCTAATGAAGAGTACAAAGCCTGAAGGAGAGAAGAGAAAAAATATCTCAGAACAGTAATTATTCTGTCATATTAATGAAAGAAGCCCTTTGTGACACGTGTACAAAATACATTTTCCTGGAAATCCTTTTCCATTCCTTGCAGTCTCCCTTTTGGAGACAAATACTTTAGATATTAATTTCTGCAACAGTTGGTTTTTGATCCCAAATCATCCAGCTGCTTCGGAGTGGGAAGAGCGAGAGCAACGTAACAAGAGAGGCAACTATCTCATTCATTCTCCCTTCTCGTCAGTATAATTTAATTCACATAGAAGTGCCCATGTTCTTTCATGCCTTCTGCCTGGACTTTTGGGCTGTCAGGATTCCTTACAGTATGTAGGTGCAAGAGATAAATGTACTCTGCTAAAAGGGGAAAATCAGAAGATAACATTGGATTTTCAATATACAGAAGCTATATAACTACCATCCTGATGATATGGAATCTAGGTACATGGAATTAAACTGAATTTAATTTTTTTTTTTTTTGCTAGGGTACATGGAAGCATTATATTTCAACTGGTAGAAACACAGTTCTGCTAATTGAAAGGTTATTTTATTCAGCTACATCACATAGTCAAATCTAATGCAACTTCCAGCTCCTGGGTGAGTGCCTTAACCCATCAAATAAGAGACTATCTCCTGCTGCAGCATGTTTTGTTAATTTAGCCCTGAACAGTCTTTGTCAGCCGAAACCTATTCAACAAATTTGACCTGGATGACTGGAACCACATTTTCCAACATATTTGCTATTTGCTTTAGTTATGAACAATTGGCTACCTAGGAAGAGCCATGGGACAGTTCTGAAGGCTTCCCCTTTTACCACCGAGCACATCCTGTAAAGAAAGGAAGGAGGGAAGGAAGTGTTTGCCCACTTTCTCAAATGTCCTTCTGATTTTTCTAGGAAGGAAACTTTGACAAAACAAGTTTCACTAGCAGTTCAAAAGTCTCACTTAACAATAGCATGATCTGTTGGGAAAACAGGGCAACTTCCTTATTTTGTTTTATTTTGCTAGAGCATTCCAGGTCCGCTTCAGCAACATATTTGACAATGTGCCAAAATCCCTCTCTATGAGCGTATCATTGAATCAGGACTGTAATTATATGAACACAAGGAGTATCCAGAGAATCTGAGTTAATTTTCTTTTGAAATTTAGAAACAAAAGGGGGAGGAAATATCAGTCAGAACTAATTTAGAAGCAGCATTTAGGAAGCCTAGAACTGAAGACACATAATCCTCAGCAATAGGTATCACTGTCAAAACTTGGGTGCTGGAGGTCAAATTATCATGATTAAAAAAGAAAATATTGTGTAAAGTATACTAAAATGTGGGAGGTGTGCAAAACTGTCTAAGTGGGGAGGTTTCTTTCAAAAGGAATCACAAAAACTTTCTGTGGGAGAGAGGTGAACAGGGATAGTGATGGGGAAAAGGAGAGGCCCTGAAAAAATTAGTATTTTAACTATCTAGTCAGTGAAGGGTAATAGTATATACCTCACCTTTCAAAACCAATGAATAGCACAGTTCTCCCTGCATCCCTGTCACCACATTTGGGAATGTATTCTTTTTCCCTGTCTTATCTTAAATGCCATCAGACATAAATGGGTTTATTGAGGTAGCACTGAATCAATGAATCATTTGCAAGCAAAATGTAGAATAAGCATGTTCTGAAAAATGCAGTCCTAAGTCCTATATGAATCATAACCAGAGGTAACACACAGGTCAGAACGATTGCAAGGCATGGCAATACAGAAAGTGGAAAGCCAGTAGCCCTATCAAGCTAAGCTTCTAAAGCACCCTAGACCTAGCATGTTGCTTGCCTGAAACTTAGACACCTTCCAAAGGAGACCTAATCTTATTACGGCTGTACAGTGCTTAAATTTTGTACCGTGTCAATGGAAATTCCCCAGAATCCAACCCCCTGCTGCACCCTGCAAAGAGGTCTAAGTCTCCCATTTAGGTTCAGAAAGGAGGCAGCCTGGATGCCTCCAGTGGCAATTCTGTTCTTCATGCTGGTCTTTTTCTGGCCAGGGCAGCACATGCCTCCATCCTCTTGTATACTCTGCTCAAACACATTAAGTGAAATCCAGAAAGTAAGCAAAAGGGAATTGCCTAGTAGGCAAGGCCTACGTTGGGAAAGGGGGGAATCCTGTGTCTGGTCACTGCTCCACATTCTAGATGTCAACTTTATCCAATGACCATATAACACAAAACCTGACAGCACTTACTACTTTATAGGCCTAATAGGATTTGGGCCATAAAAGGATGAGTATAAACCTTCCCACATTATCAGGATAGTAATCGCTAGTGCAACAACAATAGAAAAGGGCCTGATACATTCACAGCAGCACTAAAAGGATCAGTCTGACAGAAGGGGAATTTTCACAGTGTCTCAGTGCCACTGCGAGGTGCATTAGTTACTAGGTATGAATGATTCGCAGCAGTTGTCAAGAAGCCAGAAGGCAGGGAGTATGAACTAGACAACAACATGGATATTGCAGATAATATGGTATAGGTATAACTAAGGGCTTGTCTACAGGTGACACTCAGGAAAATTAAGATGACTTAACTAAAGCTATGAAATCAACATACCTAAGAAAAAATTAATTAAACCCCTGCCTGGCTGCTCTTATTAAAGAAGAATGGGGCTTTAATCTCCTGTAGCTTAAGGTATGCACACAAGTTGATTTTTTTGCCATTTAAAATGATTTATTGCTGTGACTTAATAGAAGTGCATGGCTTTACAGCACTTTAAAAATGGGTACAGTACTTTAAATTAACCCTTGTTAAATGAGATATTATATCTAAAGCAATATATTTTATAGTGCGTTAGCAACCCATAGTGCTTTATATAACTTCTGTATGCTGGTCAAATTTCTGACCAGTGGAGGAGCCTCAGGAAGCTGCAGAACACCCCCTGCCTCCTAGCTTGGAAAGTGCAGGGAGGCTCAGAGGCTTCCTTCTCCCACCAAACACTGCACTTCCACCATGTTTAAGAGTGCTGTAACTTTATAGTGCTATAAAAAGTGCTTGAAATTACAGTGCTGTAAAATGTGCACAGAGCACTTCTGTACACACCTTTCATTCTCAGCCAGTTTACCTCTGAATGATGGAGCATGGATAGAGTGCTAGGGAACTCTAACAAGCAGAGAAGCCCCTGGTTAGTTTGACTTTAAAATGACAAGTTTAGTTGCAAACAAAAAAAAACCCCAAACACTTACCAATCTCTGCACTCAACTCAGACATAAAGAGAGAGGAAGTCATCCAACCAATACCTGCTTAAAGCAAAGAGCTTCTTTTAGACATACATACAGAAGAAGGAAGTTGCCATCCAGAGGTCAAGGTGGCAAAAGAGATGTCCTGAGAATGACTCTCTAACACTCTGTAGCTATATTGACCAATAACTGCCTGAAGGGAAACTTCCATTGCCAGTAATAACTTGACCACTCCAAAAGAAACAATTATCAGCACCCAGCCAGATACCACATCCTCATTCCACTTCCAGAGCCCTTCAAACTCCAACCTCAGAAATGCCCTGATCATACCGAGTGCATCTACATGAGAAGCTTTACTGCACAGTAGCATAGTTTATTGCACAGTAAGCATGTGTGTCTACATATGCACATGCTTACTGGGCAGTAAAGCTCACTAATCATGAGTAAATTTGCTACCTGAAAATGCAATTAGCAAATTTACTCCCGGTTAGTAATGGCACACTAGTGCTCATGTAGATGCCTGACGGGAGCAAATATGCTCCTGGCTGGCCACCAGGGGGCAGGAGATTGCTCCCTGTCCCCTGGAGTTGCCTGCTGCCAGGGCAGGCTCTACTACCAGAGCCTGGGTGGGAACTATGTCCCCCTGCCCCAGCAGCAAGGAGCTCCAAGCCCCATGATTGGGAAGTGGGTACTGGGGGATCCTTATCTTCCAGCTCCCACTTCACCAACACAATCAGGGAGCAGGAGACTGGGATACCCTTATCTCCCAGCGCTAGCTTCATGGTCACAGGGCTGGCATTGGGAGCTCCTTATCTCCCAGCCTGAGCCCCACGATGCAGGGCTGGCGCTGGGGGATAAGGATCTCCCAGCCCGAGCCCCACAACCATGGAGTTTGGGCTGGAAGATAAGGATCTCTCAGTGCCGGCCCTGCAGTCACAGAGCTGGCACTGGGAGTTCCCTGCTGGTGGGGGCTAGAGAGCCTGTTCCCACTCAGCTCCATGATCGCAGAGCTGGGTGGGGAACAGGCTGGGGAGCTGGTTCCCCGTTTAGCTCCATGAGCACAGACCTGGGCAGTGGGTCCCCGGCCTGTTCCTTACCCAGATCCACACTCGCGGAACTGCGGGGGGAACAGGCTCCCCAGCCTCTGTCTTGCAATTGCAGAGCCTGGAAACTGTCCTGGTCAGGGTCAAGTCCCATCCCTTTGCCCCAATCAGGTGAACAAGTCACAGGGCTTAGAAAGAGCTGAAGGGGTGGGGTAGGTCCCAGCCACCTGCCTATCTGCCAGTGGGGCAGCTAGCAGTAAGCTGACTGCTAGCTGGCCCACCAATGCATCAGGACAGGGCACTGGGACCTGCCCATCCCCTGCAGTTCTTTCCAATTCCCTTGTCCCTGCTCAGGGAGCCAGATCCAGGAGCTCCCTGTTGGTGGGGCAGGGGGACATTGTTCCTGCCCCAGCAGCAAGCAGCCCCTGCGGCAGGGTGTAATATCCCAGCCCTGTCAGGAGACAGCTGTCTCCTGACATGGTGCTCCTTGCCAGCTCCTTGGCTAGCACCCAGGGGGAGCCTAGAGTTCCTGCTGGTGGCAGCAGGGGCCCATTGCAGAGCACCAGGAAATGGGAGCGGTTTGCTGCTCCCTGATCCCACTTCCCTGCATGTGTAGATGCCTGCCTGGGAGCATTTACTCGTGAGTTGCTTATTTGCAAGTAAACTGATCCTGGATCAAATGCATGTGTAGATGCACCCACTCTGAAGATGTAAGTGAGTTTATAGCCTCACTTTGGTGTGTATATTCCATCAAATTCATCTTAACATACTACCTGGAAACCACAGCAAGTAACATCCTAAATAATGTGCAACTTAGTGACTTTCACTTTCCTAAAGTGTATAGAGTTAGGAAACTGTATGCTGTCTTATCAGCCCAATTTCCATTATAAACAATTATTTGAATAACTTGAAATGCTGAAATATTTGGAGAAATCATTATATTTTATATGGTTTGGATGTCTATTTTATATGGTTTGGATGCATATATTTTTATGTGTATTGTTAAAATCAATTTAACTAAATAACTACAAAAGACAGACACTACCTATGAATTAATTTCTACAGGGATTTAATGAAGTTCTCATTTTGGTGGATACAGTGGAAACTCCTTTATGGAGGAAAAATTAAAGACTGCATGTATGTTTATACACACAAACGTGCACACCAAAATAAGACTGTATTGTGAGGGGGGTTTTCTTCAATAAAGAAAAGGTAGATGAAGAAGGATTTGTAAATTTTAGGCATGCATTTTTACAGTGTATAAAATGTATTTCCCCAGTCTGCATTTAGTGTTCACCATTTTAAAATACAAGTTCTTCCTTTCTGTGGTTTCTCTCACCCCTTAGCTTGACTGCTGTCTTATCAAACTACCACTCCTTTTTTTAATGCTTTTTCTACTCAGTGGCTGGCCCTAATAGGTTATGGGGAATAGCTGCATGTGTAGTACATCACTTAACCTTCTCCTGACTGCTCCTACATCCTTGCAGAGCTAGGGTAGGATCAAATGACTGCATTAGGCCTGCTCAGGTGGATCCTAGTCAGAGTTGCTAAGGTGCCCTCCAGAATAATGAATCCCATCACATATCTATGCTGATTATACAGTAGGTAGACAGGTAGAGCTAAAGGAAATGAAAGGAGAAACTATATATTTGCCAGTTTACCTGAACATTAATTTTATGTGACCGTGGAAGGAATACATCCACCATTAACAGTGTGAAACAGACTCTTGTGTCATATCTTTATAAGAACCAAAAATGATTGTATAATCACTCCCACATCCCACCATATATCTAAATAGTAATTTTGCCTGATCCATCAACTGAAAAGATGCTGGAATTTCACAGAATACAGATTTCAGGTGGAGGGTTAAGGTTTATTATAAAGCCACTCACATTTCATTTTAGTAATCCTGTCTGCTTCCAAGCCGATTTCAGAAAAGTATAAGTGTTCTGCTGGATAGCTTTAATGGGATTACCTTTAAGGCTGCTCTAATAAGTGGTGTTATTAAGTTGTCTGGCTCATGATAAGTCTTAGGCATCACTACTAGAGCTCCCCCTTTTTCTCCTGGTTTTGTTACAAATTGGAATTAGTGTCTATCTGGTGTAGGGTTTCATGTTTTAAAGAGGATTGGGTTAGAGAAAAATCTTTTGATTAAAGCTCCCTTTTTTATTTTGCCTATGTTAAAAAATCCCATTCTCCTAGCCTATAGAATGAGTCCTAAACAGGATTAGAGGCGCTGTTTAGTACAAATCTGCCAAGAATTCTAACTCAAGGCTCCTACATGAGACAGAAACAAATATGATACTGCTGAGGTGAGATTTTACAGGGGTAAAAATCCACCTCAGCTTTTGGAAAAGTATTCAAAGTCCAGAGATCTGAAAAAGAACTCACTGGGTTTTGCAATGGAGAGTTTTCATTTCTTCAACTTGCCAAAGTGAGTCCTTTTAAAAATGTTTACATTAATTGCTCCTTATGTGTTGTGAGCTGCACTTGCACCAAGGCTGTTGATCATTATTTTTGAACCCACTGGAAAAACTAGAGAAGTAAACAAAAAAGACTCCCATTGACTTCAGTAGGACTTTGATCAAGCCACTAGAAATCTTTAAGGTTAAGGTACCATAACACAAAGATGAAAAACAAATATTAATGAGCTGAAAAACCTTTTCCTTATGAAGATGTTCCATGAGAATGACATCAAAAAGACAGAAACAATTAAACGTATTTAAGGATTATGGAAACAAGAAGAGAGAAATCAGGGAAGCACATGCCACTTAAGAAGAGGAAAGTCCCCAGAGAGCTACATCTAGGATACCTATGCTGTGTTGGCATACTGTACTGTCTTGATGGTCGTCCCCAACAGAGCAACACCAGTATCACTTATAGTACCCTCATTACCAATCCGGTATGGTTTAACCTTAAGGAGGGGTGGCAGGGCCTGTGCTCATCAATTACATCTATCAGGAAAAGACTTGTATAAAGTGTTTTAAAGTTTGACGCTC
>NW_005842425.1:82265-96316 GCF_000455745.1 Alligator sinensis
TGTTAAAACTTTCTCTGTATTCAACAGGAGCAGCATTTGGCCCATCAGGTACTTAACCGTGGGATTTTTATGGGTGTTCTTGTGTTAGTTGACAGGGAAGATTTTTCTTCTTTCTCTTACTCAGGTTTCCAGGTTCACAGTAAATGACTATTTGTCATTCTATGTTATGGAATCAGTAGGCCATTGGGCATAGATGCCTTAATAATTGGAATGATTTTTTATTAATAGCAGAATTTTTTTTTTTCCTGGTGCATGACATAAAGGAACTCATGCACCTCTGGGAACCTGTAAGATCTGTCCTGAAGAGGCCTCTGGGAGGAGGCCAAGCTGGCAGCCCAAAGTGGGGGGTCAGCTTTGTGGAACCCGGAGGCCACAAGACAATGACCTAATGCATCTGCTGATCAGCCGAAAATACGAGAAAAAGGGAAATGCTTTGAGCAACTAACAATTCTGGAAAGTACCAGAAATAATGGCCATGGAAAGGGGGACTGTGGCAAGGCCCAAGGTGACCCTGCTTTGCAGTATACGATGAAGCTTGCTCTAACCCATAAATGGTGATAAGGCTAGAAGCTTTGTGTAATTGGAGGATCTCATGAGGATGGAAAGCAGAAAGGTATAAAGGTCATAAGAACAAAGTCTTGGGCAGAACTACTTTGGGGAGGACAAGAAAGAGGACCTGATAAAGGAGGTAGTCTCACCACCCTGGACACAGGGTGGGGTTCCTGAGACCCATCAGGTAATAACAAGGGAAAAGGGTGTGGAGTGCTTTTCCTCTAGCTCGACATGCTTGCAATTCTTAAGCTTGTCATAAGATTATCTAAATGTGTTGGTGATTTCTCTGTTCTTGCAATAAAAAGTAATTATTGGATTTTACCTGGCATGTGACTTGTGGGTTACTCACCTACCCGCTTCAGACATGGAGGGAACCCCTTACAAGTGGTGGAGAATGCGGGCATGAACAACTCCTCCTCACGTTCAGTCTGGCCATCTGTAACTGAGGAGTGGGAAACATGTTCATACGCCAGGAAAAAAACACAAGCCTTTCTGAGCTCAGTAAAAGAGTGCATCCATGGTCATCCTCTGGGGTAAGGGACCTCAAGTAGAGAGGGTTTTCACCCAATGACAGATGGGCAAGAAACCCAGGAAAATGAGATTATTGGAAGGTGCCTTTTCTTTATTGTGGGAGATGGTGGGGACTTTGTTGCCCTCAGAGAATCTGAAATCAGAGGAAGGGCAAGAAGTGGCAGCAACCGATCTGGTCAAGGACCAGGGTGACCAGCCTGACCCCTCCTCTTTAGGGACAGAGGTGGAGACAACTCTGCCAGGAAAACCGGAGGTAAGTGCAGTAATGAGATCCAAAGTCCATCAAAGACCTGACGGCATTCAAACCAGACAAGAGTAGAAAGTGGTTCCCTAGAAACCAACTGACCTCCAGACTGAACTAGCTAGCTGGGTAAAAGATGCAAAAGAAAGCTGGGGCCAGTGGGCTATCTGAGTAGAGTTCCAAGGGTTAGATAAATTTTTCACTCCTCAAGAGTCACAAGCAGTGCTAGCTAAGATTTTTCACAGGGAATCATTAAATTTTACCTAGCATGTAACTTACAAGTTACTCACCTACCCCCTTCAAATAAAAAAAAACAAACCCCTTACAGAACCACAAGTGAAAAAAACATGAATAGAATACAAGCAACTGAAGCAACTTACATGTAATTTCTTCTTAAATGGTAAACTTACATTCTAATTTTAAATCTATAATAAAATCATTGAATAATTTATATGAATTGTAGTCATTAACCCCAGATTTAATCGTCCCTATGGTCAACTTTGAAACTCTGATTGTTATATTTGTGAGTCACACCTGTGCTGACAAGTAAAATAGAATATCAGACATTTCAGACTGATCTCTGGAATTGTTTCCTGGTGTACATCTGGAATTCCTGTTCTGTTCTGTTCTGTTTTGTTTTGTTTTGTTTTGTTGAGGGGTGGGGATACATTGAATGTTTGCAGTGTTTTATTTTTCCATAACAAACACACACATCAAGTTCCTGATATAGATTTAGGGTATTGAAATCTAACCTACCTTTTCTAAATAACTGTTACTAGAAAGCTTATAAAACACTATGGGTCAGATTCTGATGGCCTTACCCATACTGCTTAGTACCTCAGTTTGTGTCTAATCTCACTTTTAGTGGGATTCCTCCTGGAAGGGAGGTATTTTCCCACATAGGTAAGATCTTCAAAATTGGTTCTATGTACACTTATTGCATTGTATTGCATTGTGTGTATGTATTGGCTGCTTGCAGATGTTAAAAAACAAACAAACAAATGGTGCTTTACTTTATAATCAGGGCATTCCCATGCTGAGCCCCATGACCATAGGAGACAACACCTTAGTTGGACCCAGCTCACCCAACATCTATATAGATCAGGTGCTTTAGTGGGGCTTTTTTGGCACTTTTATCTAATAGCTGATTGGATCAGATTTAGCTAAAATTCCCAAAAAACCTCACAGAAGTGCCCAATTTCTGCAGATGCTGCAGAGTCAGGTCAAAGTAACATGCATCTTCTTCCAGTAAAGCGTGTTTTGTTTTGTTTTGTTTTGTTTTTTTTAATGCCTGCAAGCAACCCACAGTTTCAGCTAGTGAAAGTAGATAACACAGCTAAATGTTTTCTTCAACTGTATATTGCTTTCATATTTCAGAATGAATTTAAGCAATTGATTGGCATGAGGTGAAATCATTCCTTTCCAATTATATGGGAAAAGCTATACAATCGCAGATTTTCTGTGCTTTCCTGGTTACTCCCAAGGGAAACTAGTAAATATACCTTACCATTAAGTATGTTGCTTCCATTAAAACTACAAACAAAGATTTGGTTGGAGGATCATATATAGGAGTATAAGAGGGCTACTTATATATAAGAGGAAGTGGCAGGAGCGTGGGGCCCAGGCTGGCAGGCTGGTGTGGGGCTCTATGAAGCCAGGCTGCGCTGCTCAAGCAGGGAAAGGAGGGAGCCAGCCTAGCTCCATAGAGTCCCTGGCAGCCTGGGAACCACGCTCATGCTGCCCCTCTCTGGGCCCTGCTGACACTGGCCCTGGGGCACTGGCATGGGCCCTGTGCTTCCACCCAGCTGTCGCTACACTCCATGCGCCCACTTGCTGCCCCTTCTCCCTGGCTGTCACTGCCATTTCCCTGCTCCCTCCACCCTCCCCTGCCCATGGCGTTCTGGCATCATGTGGTTCCCAGCTGTAGTGCTGGGACCATAGGAGAGCTGGGGTGCAGTGCCAGAGTATCTGGGAGGTTGGAGGAGGGATGGGAATGGGGAAGTGGCAGGAGAAGGGAAGCAGTGGCAGATAGGGGGCAAGTGGTAGCAAGTGGGAGCACAGGGCCAGCACTGGTGCCCCAGAGCCAAGAGGAGCAGGCGCGCAGACCCCTGCCCCCAGAAAACCTATACCCACCCACACCCCCCACACCTATCTACACCCCCACAAATCTTGCCCCACACGCACAACCTCCCCCACACCCCACATTCCCACAAACCTATTCCCTCCCTCCCACCCCCCCACAATACACAAGAGCAAGATTTCATTTTAAAATATTATACTGTCACTGTATGTACACTACACAAACACATGTAAATCAGGACAAAAATATTTTTTGAAATGAAATTAATGAATTTTGTAGTATGTTTGATAATTTGCTATTAGTTTTCTGGTTCAGAGATGGCAAAACCCCTTGATAATAGGAGTACGTTTGGGGCAAGGGGAAGGACTTCTGATGGCAAAGGTCAGGGGTTAGGGGGCCGGACTTCCTGTCCCAAGATGGTGAACAGGAGGTGGGGCACTTGTCAAGGGGTGGGGCTACCCATGCAGCTCTCAGTGGCTTGCCAAAGCTCGGTAAGCAGCCCTCAACCTGAAATAATTGCCTGCCCTGATCTAGTCCAGCCCCCTGCTCAAAGCAGGACCAGCCCTGGGACCCACTAGATCATCCCAGCCAAAGCTTTGTCAAGCCAGGTTTTGAAAAGCCCCAATGAGGGAGCTTCCACCACCTCTCTGGGTAACCTGTTCCAGTGTTCACCCTCCTAGTGAGAAAATTCTTCCTAAGATGAAACCTAAACTTCCCTTGCTGCAACTTGAAACCGTTGCTCCTTGTTCTGTCATCTGCCACCACTGAGAATAGCCTAGCTCCATCCTATTTTGAACCCCAGTTCAGATAGTTGAAGGTTGCTATTAAGTCTTCTCTCAGTCTCCTCTCTCTAGACTAAATAAGCCCAGTTTCCTCAGTCTTTCCTCACAAGTCATGTCCCCTAGCCCCCTCACCATTTTTGTCACCCTCTGCTGGACTCTCCAATTTGTCCACATCTTTTTTTTGTAGTGGGGGACCCAAAACTGAACACAGTACTCCAGATGTGGCCTCACCAGTGCTGAATGGTGGGAAATAAATACTTCCCTTCAACCTACTAGCTACATACCTACCAATGCAGTCCAGTATGCCATTAGCCTTCTTGGCAACTAGGGCACACTGCTGACGCATATTCAGTTTACTGTCCACCCACTATAATCCCCAGGTCCTTTTTTGCAGAGCTGCAGCCAGTCAGCTCCCAGCCTGTACTGGTGCACGGGATTGGTCCCTTCTTAGTGGAGGACTTTGCACTTGTCCTTATTGAACCTCATGAGATTTCTTTTGGCCCAATGTTCCAATTTGTCTAGGTCATTCTGAATCCTAGCCCTACCCTCCAGCGTATCTAACCAACCCCTGGGGTACTCTCTGAGCCTGATGCTCAAGCCAGTTTTCTATCCACCTTACAGTCTAACTTACAGTCCATTCATCCAGCCCATATTTTCTTAGCTTACCTGCGAGAATGTTGTGGGAAACCATATCAAAGACCCTGCTAAAATAAAGGTACACCACATCCACCGAGCCAATCACCGCAACAAAGAAGGCAATCAGGTTGGCCAGGTATGACTTGCCCTTGGTGAATCCATGCTGACTGTTCCTAATCACCTTTTTCTCCTCCAAGTGCTTAGAAATGGATTCCTTCAGGATCTGCCCCATGATTTTTCCAGGGACTGAGGTGAGGTTGACTGGTCTGTAGTTCCCTGGATTCTCCTTTTTCCCTTTCTTAAATATGTGCACTATGTTTGCCCTTTTCCAATCATCTAGGACCTCTCCTGGTTGTCATGAGTCTTCAAAGATGATGGCCAATGGCTCTGCAATCACATCAGCCAACCAGTGTAACTAAATAATTTCCTTCTGTTCTTTCCAGCCAGTAGATACAATTTTGAAGTTCAAGACACTAAATACATACGATGCTGAGGCTGCTAGAGCATACTAATTAGCAGGCTCCAGCAGACTGGATTAATTGCATCTGCTCTGGCATATTGTAAATACAGCACACTGGAGCAGGTGTCCTGCATGTCTATAGGCACCTTATAGAGTTATAGTTATTACAGGGCAATCCTCCCTGAACTCCAGCCCTTGAGCTGTAAGGGACAGAGTCTGGGGACACTCAGTGAGCAACAAGGTGCCTGACTACTCTCTCAACATGTGAGGAAAACTGGGGGGTGGGAGGAGTAAAGGGTGGGAAAAAAGTCATATATGGCCTAGGAGGCGAGAGGGGGCAGGCAAGCAGTACTGGAGCACAGTCATTGCCACTGCCACCGCCACCACCACCACAGCCAGGTGGAACTGCTTCACACACCTCCTACAGAGCCAAATCAGGAAGCAGCTGTGGAAGGAGCGTGTGCATCTATCATTGCCTAACCCAGTCTGACCCTGTACCATGTCTCCCAGAAACAAAAAATGGAAACAGACATCGCCTACGTGCTGCCATAAACATGTTATGACAGCAGAAAGGCTAAACAAACAGATACCCATGTCCCTGGTCACAGCACAAATGCCCCAAATTTGTGGTTGTGACATTGGTGCTGTGAATATATGCTACTATTTTGTGGTGGATGTCTGAATATTCATGTGTAGATGCACCCACTGAGAAGCAATTGCAGCAGAAAGGCACCCGTAATGAAATGAAAGCAGACATGCCATTTCTGATGCAGCTCTTCCCAGTTTGGCTCTTATGTGCATCCTGAAAAAGAGGCATACTGACTAGTTTCACCCTGTGGCAGCAGCATTTGTATCATGGCACCCCTGGCAAGGGGTAACAGCACCCCAGTTGAGAACCATTAGCCTTCAATTTCTTGAAGAGGTTTTGCCTTTTTATTCATTTGTTTAGGTCCTTATATGTAGAGCCTGGTTTAAATTGTGACTTCACATTTTTCATAAAAATCACAAAATTAAGTGATTTTCATGAAAAAAAATGTGATTTGGGCATGCTCTGAGCAGTGGGAGGGAGAGAATCTGGTGCCACAAAGCAGTGTGGGGCAGTACCATGGCAGGGACCTGCGGGATAGGCAGCGTCTGCAGCACACTGTGGAGGGAGAGGGGCAGCAAAGGATGCTGGCACTGTGGCTTCTGAATTGCAGAGGGGTGCTGGGCACGGTCCCCAGGTGGATGGGACGGTGCTCACCAGTGGGTCTGCTCTCTGGCCAGGACATTGCTGGGGCTGCCTCTCTCCATGTGTCTGCACCGGACAGAGCTGGGGGATCTTCACTCTGCTGAGGGAGCCATTAGTTGGCACCTTCTGCAGCTGGCAGCTTCTGCAGGTTTGCCTCTTGAGCAAACGGGAGCCCCTGATGAGGTTTTGCCATTCCTCCCTTGCTCCTCCCATCCCTCACACTGCACCAGGGCCCAATGGAGAGGTTCATGCTTGATCCCTGAATTTAAAAGCCCAAGTGGCAGTTGGTGGGGCTGTGGCTGCTTGGGTTTCTGCAGAACTCTCCCCGCTTACTTTTCCTCCCCGTGCAGCTCAAAGACCGCAAAAATGAAACTGATAGAGTTATTGATTTTCTGAAGTAAGATTTTCTGTTCAATATTCAGTTCTGCTCCTTTTCTAGGTAATGGAGTAGTATCTACTGGCTGGAAAGAAGGGAAGGAAGTTATTTAGTTACATTGGTCATCTGAATCTGTTCCTATCAATGACAGTATAGAGATGCAGAACTGATGGATTTGTGTTCAATAGTGACTTCTTATAATTCTGTGGCTCAAGGCTGACATCTGATCTGACTGAAAAGATTCTGATAACCTTCCTCTCTATGCAAAGGATGGAAAGCTGCATGTGTGGGCAGCAAGACTGTCTTTTACCCAAATCTACATTCCCAGCTTCATAGCACTTTAATAAGTATGGACAATTCCAGTTGAACTTCTAGCTGGCTCCTTTTTTTAGACATAGTAAAAATTTCCCTCTCTGTTCCCCATAACTAGTTTACATTCCTAATCTTCATGTGGTGCCTATTAACAGAGCATAAATATGGAATGTTAAATCTCTGTATATCCTAAGCTATCTACAGCCCTCAAGGAACAGGGTAAAATTAAACAAGAGAGTAGACTGCCTTCCAGAAATAACACAGCTTTAACAAACACATGAAATATTTATCGAACATATAAAGAACAAAGAAAATACATCCCTTCTATTACATACAATTCCCTTCAATGTTTCAGGGACCCTGATCTGCTGCCATATTGCTTCACTGGACATCAGAATCACAGGTGATCTGTCCTATGGATTATACTGGATTCACTTGATTTTGTCAAGACTTCCTTTGTTATATTTTTTAAAGGACCTCCCCTGCCATTGACACAAGTATTGTATTGTCACCTTAGGTTTTTAAAGAGAACAGAAATATTTAGGTAGTTTGTTAGGGTTGGGGGAAAGGTTTATTTTTATAACAATATTAGCATTTTTAGCAGTCATTGAAAAAAATGTTCCATATGGCATCAGTAGGCATCAGTAAAGTGATACTTCAGTTTGTCCAGCATCCAAAAATCTCCACAAAAAACAAGTGCATCCGATGGGTCAAGATTTCTTTGATATAGGTAGGGCCTAGAGAATACTAAAGGAATTTAAAAAATATTGTTATGTAAATCAATGCCAGGTCATCTTTAGAATATATATGGCATGCTGTACTGCTTACACTGGCTCAAAAACAGTTGTACAGAATTTGATGCAGAAATGTTGGGGTGTTATCTGGAAATTGGGCATTCTGGGTTCAGTCCTCCATTCCACTAGAGATCTACAGAGAATGGGGGCACATCTACATGAGATGCCTAACTGTGTCTAGTTTACTGCACAGTAAGCACATGCATCTACATATGCACACACTTACTGCACACTAAAAATCTTTAATCACGAGTAAATTTTCTACTTGCAGATGCAGGTAGCAAATTTACATGGGATTTGTTACTATGCAGTTACGCACATGTAGACACAACCTGGGAGCAAGTTTGCTCCCAGGTTAGCCCTATCATTAGGGGGTCAACCTGAGGCTAGCCCCAGGGCTACAGGCTGAGAGCCTCTCCTGCCCCAGGGCTGGGCTGCCTTTATGGCTCAGGCACTTTGAGCCCTGAGGCACTCCAGCAGGGAGCCTGAGGGCACTTCAGGCTCTGTGTCTCATTGGGAAGTCTGCAGCCTAGTTGTGCCAGCCTACAGCCGAGCTATGCCAGCCTGCTCGCACCCCAGCACTGCTGCCTGGCACCACACTACCACATGGCTACCAGGACTGCACTGTTGAGGCCTGCAGGCTGCTGCAGCCACTAGCCAGGCCTGTCAGCCCCCAGGCCCAGCTTCAGGCAGCTTCTGGCAAGCAGGGACAGCTCGACTTGCCCGCAGCACACCCCCAGCTGCCTGCCCTGAGCCTGCAGGTACTGCAGAGCACTGCCTCTGGCATGCAGTTACCAATCCTATGCCATGCCCCTGGGCAGGGTGCTGCAGGCAGCTGTTCAAGCCTGGCAGCACAGGGACACCTGTGTGGGGGCCCAGAGAGCTGGTGCAGGAGTCCTAATGGCAGCCCCCTTGCCCAGGCCCAGGCCCTTGCTTGTGCCCTCCATTTGGAGCCCCAACTGGTCCAAGGAGAAGACTGGTGACCTCATGGTGCTGTGTGGTGAGGCAGAGGTGCAGCACCAGTTCGAGCAGGACAGGCTCTCCAACACCCACATCTATGAGGCACTGTTAGGATGGATGCAGGAGAGTGGCCACAACCAGTCAATGTGACAGTGCCACATAAAGGTCAAGGCTGTGCAGGAACAGTGGATCAGCATGACCAACTACAATCATTGGTCTGGCAGTGCCCATAAGTTCATGCCCTTTATGCAGCAATTGGATGCCATGCTTGCACCCCAGGACCCAGGCTGTAGCCGTGATGTATACAGCAGTACAAGTGGCCTGCCTGAGCCTCCACCCCAGCCTGTCACTGGAGGAGAGCCCCTTCAGTGTGCAGCAAACTATCCCACTGAGCTCCCTGCCTGCAGTCTCCACCAACAGCTTGGGGAGGCCAGGCCAGCATCTGCCTCACCAGCTTAGCAGCCCCAGGGCTAGCCATGAGGCATGGCCAGCCATGACACCATTGCCTGCCAGCAGCAGCAGCTCCTTTCTGGGGAAGGTGGTGGGGAAGTGGGGCATTGGGTGCCTAAACACCGTGTCCCGTCATGCAATATATACAGAGCCACAAGCCATCACCACCAGCCATGACTGAGCAGAGCCACCAGCCACACCAGCCCCAGCCATGTGGTAAGGTCCATGCTGGGGGAAGGGCCCTACCCGCCTCTGCCTCCCCTCCCTGTCCAGCTTGGTCACACACTTCTGGCCCCAGGTTTCCCCCGACAGCACACAGGGAGGCAGGAGACACTGCCAAATGTTATTGAGCAGGCTGTGCCCCCACAGCTAGGCAGGCACAGGCCTCTCACGCACTAAGGAACATGTCGGTGCCTGTGGTGATGTCCTCCTTAGCTGAGGGGGGCAGGGACATGTAGTGCAGCCACAGGCAGCCCTCAAGGCAATGGCTGAGGTCATGAGGCAGCCTGAGCTTGCCCCTCACACCATCATAGTTCAGGGTCCCATACCAGGTATACAGGTTCCCCTAGGGCACCATGGCCATCAGCAGCAGAAGGGCGTACCAGGTTGGGTATCCCTCAGTTGACACAGACAGTTCCTCATACAGTGCCTGTGACATGCACAGCTGGGGAACACTTGGGGTGCAGCACTGGTGTGCTGTGGAGGGGTGGAGGATGGCCTTGGGTCACCTCCCCAGAGAGGCCTCCTGTGGGGAGGGCAGGGGCATGGGCTGCACCTCATCCCAGTCAACGGGAAGTCCCACGTCCCCTGAGCCTGGGCACTGTGGGCTGGGTGACAGTGCAGCAGAGAGACTGACCTGCAGGAGGGGGCAGACGGGGAGTGGGGTCTGGAGCCATGGCAGCAGACACTGCCAGAAATCTGGCCTGTCCTGGCCTGAGAATGAAGTGGGGAAGGCAGACTGCTTGTGGTCAGCACCGAGTGACCCACCAGCTCCAGGAAAGCAAGTGGGGATGGGGGGCTTAGATGGTGACCACCTGGGCCTGCCTGCCCAACTTACTATGGCCCCTGGGCACTCATACATGCCTGATCCCCAATCAGAGTCTGGGTAGCACATGGTCCCTGGTACAGAGTATCTTATCTCAGAAATGTTGCAAACTCTCACAAACAGCTTCTTTATCATGGTTTTGCAGGTCCTGCAGCTGTACATGGTGGAGAGGCCACCCTTGGAAGCTTGTATGTGGCCTCAGGTCACTGCTGCCCTCATCCAGGGCCCTGTGGATGGGCTGGCTCTGCCAGAGGCAGACACAAGACCACACCATCCTCCTGCAATGGTTGGTGATGGCATTGGAGGACAGCCTGGTGAACTCATGGGCCTGGTGGGTGGAGGATGTCACCTGCGAGGACATGTGGGACTAGGCAGACTAGGACTTCTAGGCACAGCTCTTGGCTCTGGAGCATGAGAGGCTGAACCTACTTCAGGAGCAGAATGCCACCTTGACCTGAGCAGTGCAGGCCATGATGACCACCAGGTGCTAGACAGCATTCTGGACCTTTGTGCCACCCACTGCCTGGCCCCCAACCCTATCCCCACCTGCTGCCCAGCAGCAGATACCCACCTGGGCATGGGATGAGTTCCTCTGCCACCTCCAGCAGCCAGGAGCCTCTGCCCTGGGTCTGGCACCATCTGCCCCCTCTGCACCTGGGTCCAGGTCTGTCACTTACCTTGGCTCCATGCAGGCATGGAGCTGGAGCTGCCTACAGTGGGGCCAGGCCTGCATGCTGGCCCTGGGCACCACCTGCTGGAGGGGGAGTGGCCTGTGCCAGGGGACCAGTGGCTGCTGTTGCCCCTGGGAAAGTCCCCCACTTGCTGTACTCACCACAGCATCTGTACCCACAGGGGAACAGCCAGAGGCTGGGATGCTGGTCATCTGCCCCCAGCCTCTTCCCCTAGGTGCCCTCACCCCATGGACCCCGACCACCGGATGACCTACAAAGGACATTGTAAATAGTTTTCATGAGAAAAAAGGTTTTTTATTGTTGCTGGGTGTGGATGGGTGGTGGAGGGGCTCTGTTTGCTGACAGGGGAGGGGAGCTCCAGTTTATGTGATGGAAATAAAAACTTGTTCTGGTGAGATGTGTGTGCAGTGGGCATGTTGCTGGAGATTGGCAGGGAGGTGTGGGATCCATGGGTGGTGGTGCAGGTGAGCTAGAGCAGGGAGTGGTGAAGGAGGTAGTTGGCTAAGGGCCTCCCACACCCAGTTCCCTGGTCAATGCTGAAGGGTGCATGGCTCTCTTGGGGCCTCAGCGAAGGGGCCCTCTGCTGCTGCCACTGCCACCACAGGTGGTGTTCCCACTGCCAGGTGTCCTCCATGTGCCATGCCTCCTCTGCCCAGGCCTCACAGAAGAGCTCCCCCTGAGCCTCACAGATGTTATGCAGCACACAGGCTGCAATGATGACCTGGGGAAAGTTGTCCTTGGCTATCTTGAGGCAGGCAGTGAGGGAGTGCCAGTGGCCCTTGAGGTAGCCAAAGTGCACTCCACCAGGGCATGGATCCGGCCCAAGTGGCAGTTGAAGTGCACCTGGTGGGGGTCCAGGTGGTCAGTGTAGGGCCACATTAGCCAGGGCAGGAACTGGCAGGTGGGGTCCCTGATGAGGAGGGGTTGGACTGCATTGGTACTCAGCTTCAGGTCTGGCACCCCTGGCATGAAGCAGCTGCTTTCCACCAAGCCCAAGTTTAGGAAGATGCAGGCATCCTGGGCACTGCCCACCCAGCCAGAGCTCATGGGCATGAAGGCCCCACAGTGGTCCACAATGACTTTGAGCACCATGGCCCAGGAAGGTGATGGCAGCCCCAGCAGTGGCATCCAAAATCCCCTCTGGCTGTAATGGGGGCAGTCTCCATGGGGCAGCCAGATGACAGGGATGTCAGTCCCATTCAAGACCCCAATGCACTGGGGGAAGCTCAGTGCATGGAACCCTGCCACTACTCCCATCTGTTCATGCATGTGGAGCACAGTGTCCAATGTACTGCAGACTGGCAGGTGTGGTGAGCCTGAGCAGGGCGAGGGCCAGCTGGGTGTCCATGGGGAGGGTCAGCTTCATGCCAGTGTCCTGCCACTCCAGGTATGGCCAGAGCTGCTTCATGAGGTCCTGGAAGGTGGCCAGTGTCATGCGGAAGGCCTCTAGCCACTGCTCATCATCCCAGGTGTGCTGAATAATGTGCTGCTACCAGTTCTGGCTGGCTGGAGGCCCAGGAAGGTGATGGCAGCCCCAGCAGTGGCGCCCAAAAGACCCTCATCAGCATCTTTTCTGGCAGCAGCTGCGCGGTGGTGGTCCTGCAATAGCATGCTAAAGCCAGGCAGGTGGTTGGTGCATAGGTGGTAACCGGATGGGGTGAGATGGCCATGGGCCAGGTGGTGGTTGGCACAGCAGGCCAGCAGGGGCAGCACAGTGGCCAGTAGGAGTCCAGGGAACAGCCATAGCATAGGAAGGCAGAATGGGCAAGGAGAGAGCTGCCATGTGCTGCCCCTGTGTTGCGCATGCTGCTCCTGGGCAGGGAAGTGGCTGGCCAAGGAGCAGAGAGTGGGGCTGGCTTTTGAAGAGGGCTGGCAGCTGCTGGCAGCATAGCTAGAGCCTGGAGTTCCTCGGGTGGCAGCAGGGGCCCATTGCAGGGCTGCAGAAAGTTTGGTGCTAAGAGCAGAAAATCTGTTGCCTAGTCCCTACATGTATGGATGCCTGCCCGGGAGCACTTAATCTGCATACATTTACTCCCAATTAAACTGAGCCTGGATCAAATGCATGTGTAGATGCATGATGGATAAACTAAACATTTTTTATTTTATTAAAAAGACTTTCCATACATACTCCCGTGTCCTTAAAAAAGGAAGAAATGAAAGAATATGAGAGTTTAGAGGCATGGTTCAGGCACTTTCAAATGTTTTGGTTTCTTTTGAGTTTAACTGCCATTCTAAATACTTAAGAGATTTCCAGCTACAAAATTCTTGAAGGATTTTTCATGTAGGTTAGTTTTATGTGCTCTGAACCTTAACAACACCTTTCGTCTGGGACAGCAGAAATATTTGGCCAATGTTAATTTAGATGGCATTAATGTTCTTGTTATAATACAGTCAAGTATAAGGTGAGTTTTAAGAACTAGAGATGTTTATAACTTGAAGGGCAAATTCAAATCCTGTTTTATTTCCCCATCATTGTTCATAAACCAATCACCTGAATAGGGCTAGTGAAACATTGTGCAGACATAGCAAATCTCACACTTTTATTACCACATCAGAACAAGACATTCCTATTTTTTGGTTTCAATACCGTTTTTTGGGAGGGAGAGAAACATTTATTCATAGCAGAAAATAAAATGGCTACTGCAGAACAACTTCTCCTGGCTATAGTTGGAGTGTCATATCTCTCATGGAGTCCAAGAACAAGTCCGATGGGATTAACAGCAATCCAACGGAAAGAGAGATGGGCTCATCGTCACCTATCGGACCCCGGGGCAATTCCAACGCCTTTGGAAGCAATAGATGCCTGCGTAGAGGTATACGGAGGAACAAACGCCGTTACTCTCCGACTCTTCCTGAACCCGATGGCAGGCCAGCCAGTGGGAAACCTTTTAAGCCATCTTCCACGATTG
>NW_005842425.1:100124-105427 GCF_000455745.1 Alligator sinensis
TTGCGGCTGCCAATCGATAGACTGATCACCTATCGATCTTTCTTCCCATCGCCGAGCGCAACCCCAGACGTACCCCTTTCCCCGCTGGCTTAGAATTGCGGACGGATTAACTGGCTTGGGCCCCACCAGCTGGAACAACTCGTGTGGTTGTTCTGACGACCGGACCACCTGCGTCGTGATTGCAAGCGGTGTGAGTAAAGTTTTTTGGAACCAATAAGTTGTGTCTGCCTCTCCATTCACCAGCCCGCCCTGACGTACGAGCGTAACTCGAGTCGGCCCTGGCCGTCCGAGACAGAAGGAAAATTGAATTATTCTTCAAGAGGATTTATTTCAAGTTTGTCTAAACAGAAATTATCCCTTTATAAATTGATTTAAAAGTAACTTTTTGCATTCAGTTACCATTTTGTAACATAAATACAACTCTTTCTTGGAATGATTTTGAAGGTAATTACAATACTTTCTATTTACCTCCTCTGACCTGAAAGTGTCAGTCCCTGAAATATCCAGAAGTTTGTAGGGCTGCATATCTAACATTCTGGGAAAACTCTGCCCCATTTTATGTTCAGGTATTGTAACCACGGGAATAACTTGCTGGTGGGAAAAAGAAGCAGCCTCTGAAGTGATGTTTACCAAATAGGACTGCCTTTTGGCTCTTATATGTATGGTAGCTCCCAATGTGTAGGCAAATGTTCAGGATGTTGCAGGCGTTGCAAATGTTCAGGATGGATAGTGTCTTCTGAAAGAGAATTGTAGGAAGTGGCATTATGGAAGAGTTAGTATAAATCAAACTACAATTATTTTATTGCAAAGTTCTGCCAGCCTTCTAAACCTAGGGGACATGCTGATAAACATTGTGCCTGAAGTGTTTAGCCACTCCAAGGGGAAGTCCAACGGAGGCATATTACAGAAGCACAGAACCATAGGTATATGGTCTTCCTCTCCACATCATTTTAGAACAAATGCTAAAGTAACATACACTTCTTTCTACTAAATTACATATGCAATCTTATTCTCAAAGACTATCACCTATAAGTACATTATCATAGATTCATAGATGCTAGGGTCAGAAGGGACCTCAACAGATCATCAAGTCCAACTCCCTGCCTAGGCAGAAGAGTGCTGGGGTCAGATGACCCCAGCCACATGCCTATCCAGCCTTCTCTTACAGACCTCCAAGGTAGGGGAGATCTCCACCTCCCTTGGAAGCCCATTCCAAGTTTTGGCCACCCTTACCATTGTCACAACCCAGTGATTTTGGTGCCTCAGCACGATGGAATTTTCCCGCCACATGAGAGCCTCTTGCAAAGTAAAAGGTTTTCTGTTGCAGCAGAAAACCCCGGTGCAAGAGAGTTCCCGCCATTCGAATGCAAATTTGTGTCCCGCTATTGGCTAGTTCTAAATTATTCCTACGTGGCGGCTGGTAATTGGCTTGCTGGCCGTTTAAAATTTTGTGCGACTTCCGCCCAAGTCGGAGAACTTTGAGCACGCTGCAGAGTGCCTCTAAAGAAATCTGACTTGCGGCTGAGCTGATCGATAGACTGATCACCTATCGATTCTTCTCCCCATCGCCGAGCGCAATCCCCGACGTACCCTTGCCTCGCCGGCTTGATTTGTGGATGGAGGAGCTAGCCTGAGCCCTGCCAGCTGGAACAACTAACATAGTTGTTCAGACAACCGGACCGTCAGCGTCGCAGCTACAAGCAGCGTAAGTAAAGTTTTGCAACCAATTAAGCCTTGTCCGCCTCTCTATTCACCAGCCCGCCCAACGAACGAGTAATTACTAAATCACCTCGAGTTGGCTCTGGCCGTCCGAGACAACCATGAAGAAGTTTTTCCTGAAATCTGGCCTAAATGTGCTCTCTATCAGTTTGTGACCATTGTTCCTTGTTACCCCAAGAGGCATCCTGGTGATCAAAGCATTTCCGATCCCCTGCTGCATCCCCCTAATTAATTTGTAGGAGGCCACAAGATTACCTCTCAGCCTTTTCTGATATGCTACAAATAAATTGATATACATGACTTAGAAGTATCCATTCAATAAAGTCAAGTTTAAAAAAAAAATGCATAAATAAACCACCAACTACATAACAGAAGAGCCATCCTGGGTCAGGCCAATGGCCTATCTAGCCCTGTGTCCCTTCTTTGATAGTGTCAGGAGAGAATGTTTTACAGCAGGATCAACAACCAATGGCCTGTGGGCCACATCTGGCTCAAGGAACCACTGGATCTGGTCTCCACGCATGGAGCTTCAGTCGCATTCAGCAGCAAGGGGCTTCAGCTACAGAGACAATTAGCAGAAGTGGCCAGGTTCTAATTGCCCACCTCCCCTCCCCATACCCACCATTAATCTGGGGTGGGTCGTTCCAGTCTACAGCTGTAAAATGTTGCCTACCCCTACTTTAAAGGGAGTGCTTATGAACAGGATACGTTTAGAGTCATAACCTCAGTGGCAAATGCCACCAACCACCAGAGGATACGTCCCCTGACTGTTCTGTTTAATAGGTAGTTTAACAGATTACTTTTTGTTTACTGTACTGTGATGAAATCTGTACTTCTTTCTGTGTAATCAGATGTAGATGTTGATATATTGTATAGATCATACACAGTTTAGCTTGTCCACACTTACTCATTTCTTTGCTTTTAACTGCTTGCTTTTTGTAAAGAATGAAATACAGTAGAAACAAGATACTTCATAGGATTAGATTCTTAGCCACCTGTGAAGATGAGAGGTTGCAAACCAACTGGGTATATCATCCAGTAGCATCCAGTATGTACAATAGCAATAAATAGCTGTACTGATAATGAATCTTCAAGCAAATCTCTGTGAATTAATACTGTTGTGAATAATCCCAATCTGAATAACCTGGATTCTATTGTATATAAGTATATTGGCTGAAATTATGACCCCACTGAAGACAATTTTGCTGGTAGGATTACTGGATCCAAGCTTTGATCCCTTTTTCCTTTTACATTATTTTTAAATGTCATATAATGTTTTTACCCTGTATATGTAGTACATCAATTTTACTAAATAGAGTGTGGGTGTGAAAAACATGAATGAGCTATTAATAAGAAACCTATGGTGAAGGCTTCCCCTTTCAACAGCTCTTCTGTTGGTATAATTTACAAGTACAACACAGATACTGAAGTATTTGTATGGATGCTGTTGCAAACTCAACATTTTCCAATTTCATAAAAATATTTATTAAAATTTGAAACTCCTCTCTCCAAAGACCCATTAGCTGAAGCAACTATTATGTATGAGAGACACTCTCCAGGCTTCCTTGCTAAAGCCATTGTATATCACAGAAGCAATCAGTGGCCTTTCTGGGCACATAAAAAAAAAAAAAAAGAGTTTTATGCAGGAAATTGTAGGGCACCAAATAACAAAAACAATAGAAAAGAGAAACTGGTGTGTAACAACAATAAATTATGAGGATTAGGTCTTTTTCCCAAATATTTAAATTTCAATGAGGGCTGTTAAATAGCTATTTCAAGAGCCTACAGGCTAACATCTAGCTGTGAACACTTTATTTTAAGAAATGATTAGGAGGTATAATCAGAACAGTTTTTGCAGAATTGTTAATGTCTTGAAATGAGCTGTATCGGGGCAAGTGGAAGTAGGGCTGTAGTAATGGTTTATACTGAACTTGTCTTTATGATCTTCACATAACATATTGGAAGCAGCTGTGACAGTTTTGGAAACTAGGGAGATGTGATGGCCCTGTTTATTAAAGTGGGTTAATAGCCCCAGGGGGGTCTGAAGATTTAAAGTCCAGGAAATAACATAGACAAATGAGAAAACAAGATGGTCTAAACCAGACCACATCACTGAAATGGATTTTGATCATAAGATATGTTTATGTAACTTGTATTCTAAAAGGTAGGTATGTCACATCAGAGTAAGGCATTATAAGGGTGCACTTATATTCTGTTATAGCTGAGAATTTTACTGGCCTCTGTAATCGATACAGCACGCTTTCAAAAATATTTCAGCTCTTTATATCTTGAAGCTGTATCACACTGGGTTTTTGTGTGTTGGTACTACTAAAAGGAAATTCCTGCGTTTTAAAACCAACATTTGTTTTCAAATCAAATTTATCCCTATTTATTGGATTTGGTGGTGAGTATTATTGAAAACAGAGGTTTTAAAAACTATTTTAGTTCACATATATCAGAATGGCATCTTTATTCCCATACTACTCTGTTAGCTTACAGGAATTCCCATACAAATATAGTTTAATACTGTCACTGTAATTCCCATTTACATCAAAATGATCAATGACAGCATCTGGCTATTTATACATGTATCAAGGGAATTATTCTGTAAGATACTAGTATTCCTATAGAGAAACTGTGGACCAGCATATAATGTGCTGAGCTTTGGACCAGAAAGAAAGATGTCAGAACCATTTTAGCCATCAGAGTAAAAATGAAGCAAGTATCTTTTACTTTAGTTTGGAGAGTGAGTTATAAAGGGGCATAACTATCAACTGAATTTTAAGCAAATCATTCTCCATTAAAATCAATGGATATTTCTGCATGAATATCAACACTAAAGATAACATTCTGGATATACTGGCATCAGTGGGAAAATTGCCACCCATGTGAATGGAGCCAGGATTTCACCACAAATATTTTAAGTGCTGACTCATTCATAAGGATGCCACACAAATCTCAGTCTATAAATTGCCTCACATGAATATCTGTCTGATGCACTGTTTGACTGCAAACAGAAGTAATGCACAAAATACTGAAATTTTCAATTTATTGGAGGGGCACTCAACTCCCAGCCTGTGATCCAGATATGGCCCATGGAGCCATGTAATCTGGCCTGTGGGGCTACCTCCAGATTTAAAAAATTAGCAGCAGGGAAGCAGTGGCAGTGTTAATTGCTTCTCCCATGCTGCCAAATTTCTGTTCCCCTGGGGAGCCTAGCACCCCAGAGAGCAAGGCCCTGTGCACTAGATTGGGTGGGCAGGACAGCCTGGGGCTGATCCAGGCCTGCAAGGTGGTACAGAGCCTGATCCTGGTATGTGAGTCCAGGCAAAGGTGGCACAGGACCTGATTAGGGGGATGCAGAGCCAGGTGAAGGTGGTGGAGCTCAATCTGTGTGGTGGAGGTGCAGGTTGTCTCCAGGCATGCCGGACTGGATGGGGGTGGAGTGAGCCTGACCTGGGCATATGGGGTCAGGCTGAGGTAGTCAAATCTAGTCCACAGACTGGGCCCACCCCACACATCTGCACACAGGGTCAAAAGATTAAGCACCACTGATCTATGGCATAATGATAACCTGCTGTCAT
>NW_005842425.1:105458-123758 GCF_000455745.1 Alligator sinensis
TGCTGTACTCCCTGATTATAGTGTTTATAATCTACTGTACTGCTTATGTCCAACAGCTCACTCATTCCTTTATTTTCCACCTACTCTTTCTGCAAAATACAAATAAATGGCTTGTAAATAACAAAAAAGAAAAATAAACAGAAGATAAATAATTACAAACTATAATATGTATTGTAACTCTTCAAAATTTAGAACTGCCATTCCTTGGGGAATTTCAAAATTTTGCAAAACTATTCCAAATTGGAGCAAAACCAATGACTTTCATGATTTCCTGCAGAAGGGAAATTCTGAAGATTGTTCAGCTCAGAGGCAGTAAGGCTGTGTGAAGCTTCGGTCCCTGATTCAATTCAGCAGAGATTTGGCCTGATTCGGTGGCCAAATCTCCAAATCCGAATTGAATCAGGAAACCCTTTAATCTTTCCAAATTGAATTGGAACCTCTGAATTGATTTGGACAGATTCAGAAAGATTCGGTGCTTCAGACATAGAGACAGCTTTCAATGTTTTTTCTACATACCTCAAGGTACCGGGCAGCTCATGAATGCTGTGATGCTGGGTCAGTTGGAGCATCCCACAGGTGCATGGGGGGCTCCCCAGTGTGCTTGGCAGCAGACCTGGAAGTGGACCAGAAGCACTTCTGGTCCACTTCTGGGTCTGCCAGGGAGGACCCCCATGCCCCCCAGCTCAGTGACTGGTGTCTCCTGGGTCTGGGGGGGCACCCAGGATTCCCCCATGGCTGATTGCCAAGCTGGAGGGGTTGCAGGCCCCGCCGCCCCCGTGTGCTCCCCAGCAGACCCAGAAGTACTTTCAGTCCACTTCCGGGTTTGCCGCCGAGCACACGCCCGCCCCCACCGCCCAACACACAGGATGCTCCATCTGCCCCAGCATCACAGTGTTCATGAGCCACACCTAGTACCTTGAGGTATGTAGAAAAAACATTTAAACCTGTGTCTATGGCCAAATCTTCAGATTCAGGTTTGGCCGAATTGAATAGGGGACAGTGTGATCCGAATCAATTAATCAAATTACTGTCCGGCAGCAGCCCCAGGTGCTTCCTTGGGGCTGGGTGGGGGGAGGGGACACACAAAAAGAGATTCTGCCATATCTGGAAGCTGGTCATACAACTGCCGCTAGGAGCACAACAGCTGAAACTGCCTTGGTATAGAACTACTCTGTTACATCTCTGCTTTTGTGACCTGGTCAGCAATGCTTCATGGAGCAACCACAGTGATGACAGATGCTGTTTTGGCGTTCCCCATCCAAAGTCAGCCCCAGAAGCTGTTGTCTTGGTTATCCCCCTCTTCACTATGTTACTGGTTGAATCCCTTTATCGGGATAAAGCTGCCCTGGATCTGAAGTCCCTGGAAGCCTTGGGCAAGGCTTCTCTGCAGAAATAGATCATGGAAGCTTTCATTCCAGAGCAACACATTAAGTGAAGGTGGTAAGAAATCAGACAGGTTTCTAACAGAAATCTGGGTTTTGAATTCTGCCTTTGTCTTGAACAAGATGGAAAATATGAGTTTTCTATACTGTATTTCAGTTTCAATGAATCATCAGACTACCTCATTGAGTGGCGGGGGTGCGGGGGGGGAGGGGTGGCCTCAGGGTCAGGCTACCTCATCAGTTAGTCTAATTTAGCTTGGATCTGGCAAGACCAATCTAACTGAACTTCTGTACAGTTCCCAGTGCAGTCCCAGGGCTGGGAAAGCCCAGCCTTGAGGCTGCACTTTTCCTACCCCCTTCCTGGCACCACCCCTCAGCCCCATTCCCATCCGGCCAAACCTCCCAATCCCACAAGCCACTCTCCATACCAGTTTTACTGGCATTCACCAATGTCAGGAGCTGAGCAAGTAATCCTCCTGCCCATCTCTCCCCAGTCGCAATTTACTAGCTCGGCTCCCAACATTGGGGAACGCTGGTAAAACTGGCACTGAGAGTGGCCTGTGGGATTGGGAAGTTTGGCAGGATGGCAGTGGGGCTGGATGGTCTGTTTGAGAGGTGCCCATCTGAGAGGTGTAGTGGGAGGGAATGAGGGGTTAAAAATAGCCTGGTACCAGGGAGGGGATAAGAAAAGTGCAGCCCTGGGGCTGGGGCCAGCAGCTGGGCTTTCCCAGCCCTGGGGCTGCACTGGAAACTGTACAGAAGTTCAGTTAGATTGGTGTTGACAGACCCAAGCTAAGTTAGGCTACCTCAGAGTTGCACTTAACTTGGATCAGGTTAGCCATTTTCAGACCAACCTAACTGTCCTGAACTTCTGTACAGTTCACACATAGTTCCACCTAATTAGTGTAAGACCTGCACCTGGATGAACTAAGTTAGATCAGGTGGCCACTTTTAACGCAATCTAACTTCCCCCTAACCTCCTTGCATGTCTGTATGCAGCCTCAGTGAACACAAATTGTTACTATTTCCCTATTCACTTATTACATTCAGAGTATTAAATATTATTAGAAAATGGACATATTAATACAAAATGGAAATTTGTGATTGGTAATTTAATAGCTAGAAGCCTATCACATTTAAAGGAGTATAGCGACCAATTTATGTAAATGAAGAATTTACTGTGCAGTGATTTTCTGAAAATTACAGTTACACGTATCTGACCAGGAAGTTCAATACATTTACTCTCCCACCCTTGTGTATGAGTAAGATACCTATGCTGCCTCCATGTACTTTGGCTGACAATTCCACTCTTGGATAATTTATATTTGTTTTTATTTAGCTGATTAAAAAGTCTTTAAATAAAGCCATACTGGTTAGAATCCTTGTCCTTATGTGAAATAATGTGCAATTAACCCACCAGCACCAAAAATTATATTTGTAGAGATGAAAGAATGCTTTTATTAATTTCTCCTTCCTTTCTTAACCTAATTCTTATTACATTGTCATAATACCTTAGTTTGCTACGTTCTGTATATACACGTAATAGATAGACAGTGCTTATAAAAGAGAATTTATAATCTAAGTAGGAAAGAGAAATGGCAAAAAAGGGAAGCATGCCTTTTACAGATGGGAACTTTTTCACAGAGAGGGTGTTAGGGAAATCTGTGAACTAAATACACTGAATCTGGCTCTCCAGAATACTAGTCCACACAGAATTTAGGCTGGGATTAAAGGTGTTTACAGATATGGAAAAAAAAGCCCCAGAAGCAGCTCCCAAAATTGCACTGAATGTGCCCAAATTGCACTGAAAAAGCAGTGAAATTAGAGAGCTGAAATATTTTAATCTATCTTGAAAATACCAACCTTAATGTTAAAATGAATTGGATGAGTCAAATGCTGGCCATGATGTCAAAAAAAAAAAACAGTTCTACATTCTCCAACTACTTTGGATAACTTCTGTGAATAAGAGGAGTGAAATTATTTTCCATGTGTACCTTGTTCTTGGTCCCTTATGGTATTGGCCAGTGTTGGCCAATAGTGCAGTGACAATTTACACTGTGGTTTTCAGTTTAAAAAGCTATCTGATGGTATTGACTTTTTATCCACTTTTTTCACTTTTTCCACTGTCTGATGGTATTGACTTTTTATCTGGGCTATGTTTCAGCTAGTAATTGACTTGTAAAGATATCCAAGTTTCATTTTTAGAGCTCCGAGTTAGGTCTGTACCTAAATTGCTATAATAAAAACAATTTTGGCTTTCTATGGGATCCAAAGTAGAGATGGATACACAGGGTTTAAGAGTCAGATTTATCTTTCTGTGTTCAAAGGCTTGTGAATTAGCACCTCCTATCATTTTAATGTGTTCCCCAAGATTCAAAAATCATTGAAGCATTTTGGCACTTCATAGTTAAAAAAAAAAAATAAAAGTGTGCGCGGAGGAAAGGAGAAATAGTTTAGTTTATCCCCTAAGTAACAATGGGTGGGCAAGTAGGGAAACTCAGAAAGGGACTCCCAGGGAACCCCATGCACTGCTACTGGGAAAGATGTTATTCTTTGAGACCGCCTGCTCCTCAACCCAAAACAAGGAGCCATCTCTTCAGCTATCTGACCCTTTCCTTTTTTGTGTCCTTGTGACAAGGTGGGTGCATCTACACAAGATGCAGTGTCACTGTAGTGACAAGCAACAGTGACATAGCTTGTTGCTAGGGTGATGTAGTGTCAATGGGCACAAATTGTGACATCGACACTACTGTGCAGTAGGGTCAGAAACGATCCAAGCGCCTCCAGAACTGTGTAGTAACAGTGGTTACTGTGCAGTCATTTAGTACTTTCTAAAGTGCTAAAGCAAGTACTAAATGACTGTGCAGTAACAGCTGTGTAGTCAGGGGCATGTGTTGATGCACCCGGTATTTAGCACAATTTGCAGATTCTTTAGAATCCAATATGGTTGCAACATGAGTCCTGCTATGGCCTCAAAATTGCGACCTCTGGGCTGGCCACTGTGCACCTTAGCACCTGTAACACCTCAGCCCCCCAACTATCTAACTAGCTTAGGATGGTCAACCCCACTGATCCTACCTGGGCATGTTAGAGGGTCAAAGAAGCGCTAATATGTCTTAAATCATATAGCAGAAATTGATCTGCATTCCCTTGAAGACCTGCATGGGGTTTGTAGAACGAGAAAGTGAGAACCTTCACTCTGCCATGTGAACTGGAGAACAACAAGCAGCACCAAGTGCTTAGAGGAAGGACATCTTTTCTTAGTTCCTGACACAGGGAACAACCGTGGGAATGAAGAAGAGAATTTTCACTTCCTAAGAGACCTTTCATGGGATCTGGGGAGGAATAAGAGGAGGTCAGTGAAGAAGCTCCACTTGTTCTCACTTCATGTTTATTGTATCTCATGCAAGAGGTCCCAGAGAGTGAATTAAATCTCCCCATACCACACTTGCCCCCAGGACTCTATACACTTAATAAACCATCTATATATTCTTCTTGAGCAAAATGAAGCTTTCATCAGTATAAAAGGCTTGAAAGATGGAGAAAAACTGGTGTGACCTTTTTTTAACTGTCAATATGTCCAAGAGCAGTGGCTTTCAAACTGTTTTGGCCAGGTATGCAAAATATTGTTGCTTTTACCCCCTGAACTTGCTGTGTCTCTACGTGTTCACTGACATCAATATGTGGTAAAGTCACTACTAACTGTGCACTGACCAATTAAAAGTTCCACTAACTTTATTAAAATTTAGGCGAGTACACCTTGGCAAAATGCTGTGCATCCCCAAGGGTATACGTACCCCAGTTTGTAAGTCACTGTCCTAGAGCATTTTTAAGAATGTGGTATTTAGAACAAAGGCCCAATTTAGAAAGATGGTAAGTGTTCTAAACTCCCATACAAGTCAGTTGGCATGAAAGATGCTAAGCATCTTCCAAAATCACTTCCAGAGACCTGTGCTGACTGTAAAGCATACAAGTATATTACATTTTCTGACAAGTCCTTGTTAGAAAAATTTCAAAAACCTTCATTATGGTGGAAATAAGAAATGAGTCATAATGCAGTTAATTCACAATGCCAATATCCCCATGTGTTATAACTTTATACTTTTGTGACATAAGAAAAAAATAACTCTAAGTTTTTCTGAGGATAAGACTAAATCCATTACATTTTCACTGAAGCACATTCAGTGCTTTTCAGAATAATAATACCATGATCTTAACATAGGTACCGCTTTATATATACACAGGACAAAGTACAAAGTGAGGACTTGATCCCTTCATCTACTTCAGGTATGTGAGTGCAGGATCAGAATTGCCTGCAGTATCAGGGATGAAATGAATATATTTTAGAAAGGTCAGTTAAGACTGTTAGGGCTAATTCTAAATTAAGAATAAATATTTCCAAAGAAATTAGTAACAAGATGGCATGTGGATGGTTCAGTGAAATTATGCTGATTAAAAACAATGTTTCCATTCTGGACATCATTTGTTTGGAATATGCACCACTGTTAATTTACAAGGATTGCAGCTGGATGCTGCCACTTCGACATTTTATGCAAGTGGATTTTTACTGGCTCAAAAAGCATGAAAATGTTTTCATGTGTTGTTGGGAGTGTAAGCCATGGCTTCAGTTTCTAGGACAACCCAACCAAAAATACCACGTAACAGTTGGAGAAGAAAAAGAGAACCATTCTGATTTGTCTAACATAACTGGCCTTCAAGGACTAGACATTTAAAAGATTAAAACAATAGTAACTCATGATTCCAATAAGCCCAACTTCAAAATTAGAATCTTTTGGAGAGAAGTGGACATTTCTCTCCCATGGCAATTGTTATGACCTTGTAACCCATATGATTCCAGAATGCACTTAAATAAAGTAAACTATGTGCCATTTGTCTTAGTGAACTCAGATGGCATAGTCTCTTGAACTTTGAATGTTATAACACAAGAAGAAATTATGCTGAAACTTCCTGATTAAGCATTTAGCCTTTAAAGAGTTTAGCCATTAAAAGATATCACCATTAAAGAGTAAAACTCCCTGAGATTTTCTACATTTCTACAAAATAGCAAACCTGTAAAATTTAGACTCTCATAGAATAAATACACAGACAAGCAAACCTGCTGGTTAAAACTCTGTGAAAGTTTTATACTGACTTTAATGATCCTTGGATCTAGCCCTATGTTCATTCCCCATTTTATTTATATATGTATATTTTTGTATCATTCATCAAACTCACAGTACATAAAATTGCATTAAGATAAATACACACACTAGGGCTGCAGAACATAAAAAATACCGTAGCTTTAGTCTAGTGATGTTATCAGTATTTGTCAAGGATACATACTGCTTTATGGCTCTTGATTACAATAACAGTGTATTGTCCCTCCTTCTGTAGTCTTATAATTTACAATGAAGTTACAATACTCAGTAATCTGATGTCTTCACATGCAATTTAGCACCTGACAAAACAACTCCAAGAGCTGCTTTGGATCTTAATCCAATATAAACATTTGAGACTTCCATTTAATGCTTAGAGACATTCACACCATAAACATTACAATAAAATCCCCTTTCACTCTACCTCAGACATTGATTAAAAGTACATGCTGATTTTGATGTTTATGAAAGTCAGTTTCTACTAGACAGGTAAGAATGAAATGCAATTTAAGCTAACCATTCAAGTGAACAGCTTTAAATTTAATTATGTTTTTCTTCTTTTAGTTTTTATGATAACAATCTCACCTAGCCAGATTTCACTGAAATATTAGATTTTTCCATTTTTCATTCCTTCAGTAGTGTTTCATGAATTTTCTCTACTTTTAAAGTTTATGAACTAGCTACAAAGTTACTGATTTTCTATAATACTTTATTTTAAATTATCCACTGATAATTTCTACACATAAAAATTGATCCAAAGTTCCTCAGTAAGCTGATTGTTGAGGGTACTCAAATCTTAGAGACTAAATTGTTTTATTTGGACATACACATCTTATTGTGTGTTTCTATTCCCTAATTGGTTACACACATTTACAAAATATTTTTTTCTGATATGAATTCATAATTTGATTTCCATAAATATTCTGTAATCTTAGTTTAAAATTTCAGCAATTTCATATAGCATAGTGTTTCTGGAAACCCAGTAGAAAAGGGCATTATTTTATAGCTAAAGCTGATTAATTTAAAAGTCAACAAAGATTTTTTTCAGAGTGCCACCCAGTTCTGACATACATTTTTCTATAACAATGTCTTTTCTCTTTAAGCAATTTGATACACTGATTGATCTAAAGAGTTTACTCTGTCAGTTCAACTGCAAAATGAGATTCATGTAAAGAACAGAATGAGTTAAAGTAGTTCAACCAGCAGAAAGCAAATAATAACTAGTTAAAGCCGTAGATTTTATTTCTATAAACATAGATTAGTGCCAGCTGGTGACTTCATGTCTATGGAACAGTTTAAATATTCTTGACTAAATTAAGCCTTGGAGATTTTACAGATGGATGGTGATTTCTAAAATACCTAGTAAGGCAACATGAGTTTTGCTATGGTAGCTCTGGGTAGCATAATAAGATCACAAACAAAAGGAAAGGCAACACAAGCAGTCATACAGTCATCTAGCAATGATTTGGTAAGTCAGGTTTATGGCTGAAAACTATCATCTTCTAGAATGGTTTCATCAATACAATGCAAAGCCTGTCAGAGAGCCAAAGAGGCCAGGTGTAAAAATACCCAACTTGCACAGGTAAAGAATGTCAATCAGACTATATTCTTGAGTTACCACTGAAGAATTGGATATGAGAAGTGGCCAAAGTTCTGGGTCTCCAAGTATACAGCAATACATCTTGGAACTAAGAACATTAAGCCAACAAGGAGAAGAAAGTCAAGCTCTGTAAATCCCCCATGTAGACAGAGCTTAGCCTACAGGGTGCAAAGGTGGCTGAGTTGGGTAGCTCAGTGAGCAGGGGAGCGATAGGCAAAGGTGAGGGATGATGTGGCACTGCACAGGTTGTGCCTGCCACTCTAAGTGGTTTTAGGCAGGCTCTGAGTAGCCAGCAGGTGAAGTTTGGCCCAATGAGATGGTCACATGACTGAAGCAGGGCCACTGGACTGAAGGAGGGATGGGTAGCCTCAGTATAAGCCCAGGCCCTAGGAGCAGAGCTAGCAGTTACACCTAGGGAGCCAGAGGAGCAACATCACTCAGCCTGAAGCTTCCAGAATACCTGGAGGTTAGGGTAGGACGTATGGGATGGAGGAGGTTCCTGGTTCTGGGTATGACCTAAAACTGTACCCTGCTGGGGTTGGATGGTGTGGTGGGGCTGCCTGTGGTAGGGGCAGTCTCCAGGAAATGCCACACCCATGCCTCCCCAGTGAAAGGTGAGGATGGGGTGCTGTAAAGCCTCAGCCCCCACAACCTGGTAAGTTACTCCATAGAGGGGACAGGCTTGGGGTCCAGGCATGTTGACAGACACCTGATGTCTGAGCAGGCCATCAGTTGAGTTACGGGCTCTGGGATGCCAACAGACACCTGAATCATGAGTGGGCAGTAGGATGAATTTGAGATGCCCAAGGCCAGAGAGAGCCAGAATCAGCACAATATATGAGGTGATAGGCCTGATGTCCCATCTTAGATTAGGGCCTGAATTGGGTAGCCTGAAGGTCTGCAAGGGGTCAGGACCAACTGTGAAAGAGATGAACCCTGAAGGGCTGTACAGAATAGGGAGCCCAGGTGGTCCTGAAGGGCTGTACAGAGTAGGGCAGTGTGACTGAGGCCCAGAGATGGGTAGGTGACGGAGGTCCAAGAAAGGGGCAGACTGAGTGTGGCCCTGCTAGGGGTAGTAGGAGAGAGGCTCAGCACGGGACTGAGTTTGGCCCAGGAAGGGGCCAAGAGAATTGTCACCAGTATGTGATGTCATGTGAGGCATGGGGGACAGTAAAAGGGAGGTTGAAGCCATGTATTATGCCCTTGGTATTGGGCAATAAATGGGCAGCCTCCCACCTATGAACAGCTATTCAGTGCCAACAAAGGTGTTGCAGGCAAGTCAGGTGGGCAGACTGCCCTAGACAGGTGGGTGGGCCAATGTTTGAACCGGCCCTGGGAAGGCCCCCTGTCACAAATACACAAATGAAAGCAAGCTGTGGAAACCCCTAGGAATTTGTGATTTATATTTCTTGGCCATATTCCATTTCTCTGCTTTTTCTCATATTGTTAACCAGTGTCTCCATTATTAATCCTGTGGCATGGAAGTAAAAAGGAACCTATTTTTTTGTGCATGTAAATTTTAGATTGCTTTATTTTTGTAATTAGCAATTTATTCAACCTACAGTATCCTAGTGCCTTTTCAAGTGATGTTTCTGAGTAACTCAGGGAATCCCTGAGAGAAGAAAATAAGTGCACTCAAAAGAGCAACTAATACAAGGAGAAACAGATTTTTTTTTCTTTCAAAGCCAACTGCAGGGTGGCAGCCACTCCTGCACCTGGTGCATGGATACGATGGAAAAAGAGAGATGCAGATAGACAAAGAAAATTCAATAGTAAAACGTTAAATCCTTTCAAAAGAAAATTTCCTTTTAACAATTGCATCCACAGAGACTTTCAGCTCCACCTCTCACTCCCTTACAACCTCCATTCAAATCCCTTGAAATCACCTAGCACATTACAACTCAGAGGACACATTGACACAAGTAATTAAGGGGACTCAAACTTAAGGTGACTCAGCTGCTCTCAGGCACAGCATCTACACTTGTGTCAGGGACAGCAGCAGTTAGAGCCAGGGTGGAACAGCCCCAAGCTGGCAGCAGGCTCAGGGGGATCAGCCTCATGTTCCAGTAGTGGCATCAGGCAGGCTGGCTGTGGCACAAGGGTGCTAAAGTGCAGGGCCTGCCTGCTGCATAAGGGTGCTACTGCATGGCTGCCGTGCAGCAGGCAGCCCGTGCACTTTAGCACCCTTGTGCCACAGCCAACCCCAGTCACCGTCTACATGTGCATTTCATCACAATTACTCCACTGTAAGATATACTGTCCCCAACAGCACTATCTTCTAGTGCAGTTAATTAACTTACTGTGCCCTAATTTCAGCACATGTGTAGACAGTCACACTTTATTGCATAACTAATTAGTCAACGCCACAGTAAAGCACATGTGTAGATGCACCCAGAATGCCCTACCTTTTAAATCAAGCATATTAAGCTGAATTTCTATTTGTCTGTTCACATACCAATTGGAACTGGCCAGAAAATTCTGACAACATAACAAGCCATAGTGAGACACTTTAACTGCTCTGCCAATATACTCAAACTCCTCTAGTAGTGTAAGAGAAGATAAATTCCTTAAGCAACATTTCTCTATGAGTTATTCACTCCGACTTATTCACTGATTCCCTTTGCATGAGCAATGACCTTCTACATCATCCACAACTTAAAGTGACAGGACTCAGTTTATTTTCATAAACCTTTGAAATTGTGCTGGCAAGGTAAGAAGAAAATTGCGTCCAATTTGTTACGCCCAGTGTAATTGATCTGAAAATCCTTTAAGAGAAAACACAGAATACACACAAGCACAGAAAATGGACTTTTGTCTAAGAAGAATGCCTGATGCACCTGTAGAAGAAATCTGGCAGAAAAGAAAAGAATTAAATGCAGCCACAATATGGAATTCCCTTGGGAGCTGGACTTATGGATGCTAAGGATGGAATTTTGCTTACCAGAAAAGAAAAAAAAATACAATTGTGTTTATGACAGTATGTGGTAAAGCCAAACACAAAACTTACTTTGTTTTCTTAAGTGTGTACTTAGTAGCCGTGTTGGTCTGAGATGAGAAGACATACAAAAAAAACTAGAACTCTTGGTTCCAAAATGATACCTTTTGTTAGACCAACTGGCAAATCACAAGAAAATTGTCCTTTTCTGCAAGCTTTTGGGATCAAAGTCCCTTCATCAGGCTCTGGGAAACTGCAAAAATGAAGTTTATTTCCTACCTATGGGGACTTTTTACCATCTTGTACCGTCTATACTTTTCCCACAGCCCAACGAAGGGACTTTGATCCCAAAAGCTTGCAGAAAAAGGACAAGTTTCTTGTGATTTCCCAGTTGGTCTAATAAAAGGTATAATTTTGGAACCAGGAGTTCTAGTTTTTTTGTTTTGTTTGTTTTCTTAACTTTTCTATGGTAATTTCTTTTGCGTCACACCCAAAAAAAAAAATCAACCCCTTTCCCCACCTAAGTGAATCAAAACTATTAGTCATATAATCTGGGAAGGAAGGAAGCAAGCGAGAAGAGATTGCTTTTCTTTTAGAAAATGCAAAGCAAATCACCTTGGGGGTATTCTGAGATACCATAGTAACAGTGGTGTACTTTGAGTACTTAATAACAAATGTTAGACAGATACCACACATGCATCTATCCTGACTGCAGCCATCTTATGCGTATACTTTGACAGCAGAAAAACTGTGAAACCTTAGCTGTTATTCTTTACTGTCAGAATAACCTAAGGGGACCTTTTTGTACTTACCTGCTTTGAGCATTTCTGACTTGCTGGTCAGCAGTAGTAGAACTTAACTGGGACATGAGCCATGGGCACTGACTGGGGGAGGAAGAGGGAGGGCACGCAGAAAGAGCAGATCCTGCACTGCTGGCCAACCTGCCACTGTCACCACTGGCAACCCAGCCACATGTGCCATCCCAAGCACCCATCCCAGGGTGCAGAACTGCCCAGGTATGCCTCTGCTGTGATCAGTAGCATATCTCCACATAAGCCATCTAAGCCAAAAATGTAGAGTGAAACTACACCTCAAATGCTAGATACTACTGCAGTCCTTGTCAAAGTTGCATTTAAAAAGGTTATTGATTTTGGCAACATTTGCTGCACAAAGTGAAGAGTTTTAATCTCCCTGGTTGCTTTAATCCAAACAGTACAGCCTCATATATAGCAGAGATGGGGCCAAACCAATATCCCACATGTATTTTGGGGAAAGGGAATGCCTGGAATCTGTATCCAGACTTGGGACTAATTTTGTTTTTGGCCACTATGACCATAAAGGGTTAAACCACATCTCCTTATTGAAACACCTCTGAGCTTTAGAAGATTCAGAATTTGGATCAGGACTTAATACTAGCCTTTTGGCCCATAGGTATAACCTAGGTCTCTTTAGAGAAGTATTAGAGCTCTGCTTGTCAGCCAAATGTCCCTTTTGCCCCTTTAATCTTTTCCTTTGAGATTAAATATTTTATAAGATTTAAACTGCAATGGGCATGACAGAAATTACCTTCTCAGTGCATCCTATGTATCCTTCTACAGCAAGGATTCTAAAATAGATTGCCCTTGATAGCTTACATGTCTTTATGTTGTCAGTACAACCAGAAGGAAAAACTGTAAAGAAGTCTAAAAAGCAGCTGGTCCAGTGGTTTAATGGGCCCAGCAGTGTAATGGGACTCTTTTGGATTCAAAAAACACTGCCTTAAAATGATCAGTCTTTACCTTTGCAATCGATCCTTAACATCTCATCCAAGCCTATAGTAAATGAAAATATGACCTGCTTAATAAATGTATCATATGAGAGACAGTGGCTGGCTTATATTTTTAGAACATGTTTATACTATAATCTAACTGTAATTAAAGGCACATAAAAAGGTCACCACAGAAACTGAAGCAGCTGGATGTGCTTATACTTTCTGGTACAGTACAAACACATTTTTTATGTCTTATACAAATAGTGACAGGCTCACTGGGCAATAACATAAAATATTGCCTTGTTGAACAAATATTTCCTAAATATTAACATGATTTTTTCTCACCCCCAGTATTGGAGGGCTCTATGGCATGGCTAGTATTCAGGGGGTAGGATAAGTGCCCAATGCAGTTACTGAATCTCAAATGGACATGCCCAGGCTAGCTCTAAACCATCTAGAGAAAGGTAGTTATCTGCATTGGTTTGAAGTCAGGCAGAAGGCAGGGTATAGATGCATCTTACAGACTGACTCAGACTGCATAAGCTTTTGTAAGCAACAGTTCACTTTGTCAGATGTTATGAAAGGACACGCAGTAAGCAGGCTATCAAATACAGTGATCTGAATACAAAAGACAGGGAAGGAGGAGGGAAGTGGGTGGGGGAAGGGGGAGGACATCACAGTGCTGGAATAAGCAAACAGGGCAATATACCCGTAGGGACACAAGGGTCATAAAAGTTAATCTAAAGTAAAGGGAGAGGAATTTGTAGTCCCTGTTTTGACTAAACTTAACACAACTCTTTCTAAGACTGATTTCTTGACCCACAATTTTGCATTCAATTCATTGTTAAAGGACTCTCTGCACGTCCTTTCATAGCATCTGGCAAAATGATGTTATTTATGAAAGCTTATGCATCTCTAATACAGTTAGTCTATAAGGTGCATCTTTACCCTGCCTTCTGCCTTAGCTCGGCTAGAGAGGCAGCAATAGCATGAAGCTCAGTATGGGCAGATTTGCCAGTCCACATTGAACTCCTTGCTGCCTTGGCTATCTATTAAGAGTGCAATCACAATCATACTGTGGGAACTCCCCTTCCACTCAAAGCCATTTCCCTAATCTACACTTTTGCCTGCCCTTTGCCCCCACTCTCCCTCTTCCCCTAATTGCATGAGCATCTTTGTGGGAATCTTTGTGAGCATCTTTGCATGAGCATTTTTGTGGCAAGCCAAAGTGTTCCAACACTTTCAAAGAGGGGCTGTAGGGAACAGTGGGCACAGATGTGTTGTGCTTTATTTCTCCTTATACATGGAGTACCTATCAGAATGCTGTTCTTCTGTTTTCTTAGTTTACATCAACAGAAACAGAAACAAATGTGCCCAAAAAATGTAACTACATGCAACAACATCACTATTGTAAATGATTAGTTTTGGATCATTACTGAAAAATACTGTGTCTCCATTTGACGGGACCTTTTTTGTGGACACGTCTACAGTGTATAATGCAGTGCTATGTGGAGATGTTAACGAAAGCTATGAATAAGCTAGCCCAGCCAGTCCAGAAGCAGTATAACCATATCACTGTAGTGCTGTACCCAGGACAATTTGCCCTGCTGAGGAGAGCTAGATACTTTGCTTATTAAGAGCTAGGTCAACTATCTCCACAGGCCACTAAATTGTGCCATGTAGACATACCCTATATGTAACATAGATCACAGAATCACAGACAATTAGGGTTGGAAGGGACCTCAGGAGGTTATCTAGTTCAACCCCCTGCTCAAGGTAGGATCATCCCCAACTACATCATCCCAGCCAAAGCTTTGTCTAGCCAGGTCTTAAAAACCTCCAACGATGGAGGGTCCACAACCTCTCTGGGTGACCTGTTCCAGCGTGAGAATATTCTTCCTGATATCTAACCTAAACTTCCCTGGCTGCAACTTGAGACTGTTGCTCTTTGTTCTGTCATCTGCCACCACTGAGACCAGTCCAGCTCCATCCTCTTTCAAACCCCCTTTCTGATAGTTGAAGGCTGCTATTAAATGCCCTCTCAGTGTTCTCTTCTCTAAATAAGCCCAGTCCCCTCAGCCACTCCTCATAAGATATATGCCCCAGCCCTCTCACCATTTTTGTTGCTCAGATCTGGACTCTCTTCAATTTGCTCACATCCTTTCTGTAGTGGGGTGCCCAAAACTAAACACAGTACTTCAGGTCTGGCCTCACCACAAAAAGAGGAATAATCACTGAATAGAGAGGAATAATCACTTGCCTTGACATACTGGCAACACTCCTACCATACTGCAGACCAGCATGCCATTAGCCTTCTTTGCAACAAGGGCACACTGTTGGCCGATATCAGCTTATTGTCCACTGTAACCTCCAGGTCCTTTTCTGCAGAGCTGCTGCCCAGCCAGTCAGCCCCCAGCCTGTACCAGTGCATGGGATTGTTCCATCCTAAGTGCAGGACTTTACACTTGTCCTTGTTGAACCTCATGAGATTCCTTTTGGCCTAGTCCTCCAATTTGTCTAAGTCTCTCTGAATCCTAGCCCTACCCTCCAGCATATCTACTACTCCCCCCAGCTTGGTGTCATTTGCAAACTCACTGAGGGTGTACTTCATGCCATCTTCAGTTTGTTGATGAAGACATTGAACAAAACTGGCCACAGGAACGACCCCTTGGTTGGCAGCAAGTATCCACTTGATACTTGCTGCCAACCAGACATCAAGCCATTGATTACTACTCTCTGAGCCCAATGCTCCAGTGAGTTTTCTATCCACCTTACAGTCTATTCATCCAGTTCTAAATAGTCCCTAACCTGCCCTTTTGCCACTTTTGGCTGCTCAGCTCCTCCCTAAACTGTGCTGCCTGGTGTAGTAGTCTGGGAGCTGACCTTGCCTGTGAAGACTGAGGCAAAGAAGGCATTGAGCACTTCAGCCTTTTCTGCATCCTCTGTCACAAGGCTCCCTCCCCCATTCAGTAAGGGACACACATTTTCCCTGATCCTCCTCTTGCTGCCAACACACTTATAGAAACCCTTCTCCTTACCCTTCACACATTTTGCCAACTACAACTCCAGTTGTGCTTTGGCCTTCCTTATAGGAAGATTGTGATAGCAAGGGAATGCCTGTTGTTCAGCTTCATATATTTAGCTGGTCATTTCAGCTACAGAATAAAGTCTGAAGCATAAATAGGTAGGATGATCACTGGTACACATAGAAAAACCCACTCTTCTCAGGAATTATCTGTATTAGACTAATTTATATACCCTCAAAAAATACCAGAGTGACGCTAATATGCTTTTTGCTAGATTTTTTAATATTCTTCCTGGACTAATCCTTCACTGCTTCCTCCAGCAACCAAAATAAATAAATAAATAAAAAAAAGGCATGGGTTCCTTCTGAAAGCTAAGTAAAAAGCAGCAGCCTGAACTTGAACTGAAACCTCCCGCTGTCCTTAGTAGGCAATTCTTTCCACATACAAACACACTGTAAGACCAAACAAAAATTTACTGGGGAAGGGGAACACACAAATCCCAGCAATAACCTTTACAGTTTTTACTGTTTTCTGGACAAAGCAGCTCTCACTGGAGATTTTTTTAGCTATACTTTTAAAATGCTTTTTTATACTTTTTAATATACTTTTAAATACTTTTTTGTTAGCTATACTTCAGGCAGCTCTAGGAAAAGCCACTTCTGCACTGTCTGTTGCCTCAAGCCTTCTGCAGCACTTTACAAAGCTGCCCCTGCATTAGTGTAGACTGAGGCATCAGAGTTTTCAGAAAGGGTTCAGTGGTCCTGTGCTGAGCCTTTATGGGCCTTCCCCACCTGCAGCATTACCATCCATTGGGCCAGACAGAACATTTGGACAGGGCGACCCCTCACTTCAGACACATTTGGAGCTATCTTTCCCTTTCATTACCAGATATAATAAGGATGTTTTATTACTTCCAAACTGAACACTTAATTGAGTTTTGAGCTCAAGTGCACTCATTGTCACATAGCCAAAACTTAAATGAGGCCTGGCACATTTACTCATTCCCTTTAGTTCACCCAGAGATGCTGGCAGAGACCTCTCTGCCCATGAGGCCTCTGTCCACTCAGGGCTACTTTTTTTCTCTGTATGCCAGCAGGTCAATAGCAAATTCCTTATTGTCTTAGGAATTGTCTCACAGTTTGCAAATAAAACATGCATTTGGCACTCTGCAATATGCATATGCCTCCACAGCTAGTGAAGAGCAGTATTTTCTTTCATAATCTGGAACTGGAGCAGAGGCCAACTGCAGCTCTGCCTCCAAGTTTTTGACTCAGACAGATATGATCTCTTTTTCAAACTTTAAAAAATGTAATGTTAGGGCTTGCTCCCAAGTGTGCATCTCTTCCCCTTCTCTCCCCTCCAGTCACCAAGTTGTCTTATTCTTAAGTAAACTTATATTTACAAAAATCTTCCCCTTCAGATCACAATATGTTTTCTCTGACTCTCTGATATAAGGCCCTTAGAGGTATTATCACAATGTTGTTTGTACAGGCTGCAGCAGACCAGCCAATAACTCCTCAAGCTTCAGTAAGAACTTTTGCTTTTAATTACTTAATTATTTGCAAGCCTGTGACTTTCTTCTCTGAACATCCTGGAGGAAACAGTGCTACGCATACTGATCTCTGCTACTCATTTTCATTTGGCTGCCCTATGTCCGAATGGATCTGGCATTTGCCACTTTTCTGCCAGCTGTTGCCAACCCAGCAGTTTGCCTTCCAGCATTTTACTGGATTTAGCCTGAGACTGTTAGTGGCCACAAAGCTGGGCGTGGTGTTCCACCCAACTGGACAGCCAGCCAACTGGTTTCTAAGCATGTTCCTATGTTTGATTGTGCATTTAAAATAAGAGAGAGTGCCAGCCAGGCACCAAGGTTTAGGTATTATTCATAAGAGAGGACAGCACTGGAGTAGCAACTGATTCTAAAAGTTGAACTGTACTGGAGAGGGAGAAAGTCTTAAATTTAACTGTAAAAAGAGGGAGAACAGAGACAGCTATATCAGGGGCAACAGCACATAGCTTAAAGACAGCAGTGAGGTCAGGAGATTAATAGAGCATCATCATGGAGGGGGAGATCAACTGTACCCTCAATGGAGGAGGTGTCCACTGGAGGAGGCAGTGAAGCATTCATCCAGGAAGAATATGAAAAGTCAAGCAAAAAGCATATTAAATAGGTTGCAGGGGTTTGGGTTGTAGCCATGTTGGTCTAAGGACATAGGCAGACAAGGTTCCTTGGGTGAATTTGATATCTTCAAATTCACCCAAGGAACCTTGTCTGCCTATTAAATAGGTTCACACTGATATTGTTTGGGTGTATATAAATTAATACAATACATAGAACTCCTGAGAAGAGTGGGGGTTTCTATGTGTACCAGTGATCATCCTGCCTAGTTCTGTTTCAGATTTCATTCTGTAGCTTAAATGGCCAACTAAATGTATGAAGCTGAGCAGCAG
>NW_005842425.1:123789-126545 GCF_000455745.1 Alligator sinensis
TCCCTTGCTATCACAACAGGGGGAACAACAAACTGAATTCATGGGCCAGCTCAGTGTACTGTAGTTGGTCCAGTGTTTCTGCTGCCATGCCAACTGATCCTTAATCCTTCTCATTTACACTGTTGGGCAAATCGTACTCCAACTATTAGATGCCTACACAGACATAGGTGTCTACGTGAGTTAGGCTTAAGACTCCAAAAAACAGTTAATACAGTTTTTATAGCTGCATTTGTAATATGCCATCATCTCAACCTTAAGACGAAGTCACAAAAAGCAGCAAGGAAGAGCAGAACCCACCTACCTTTTGTGTTAACAGCTTCCCATGGACTCAAGAAGGGTGGAGAAGGATCACATTTAGGCACAAAGTAGGTAAAATAGGATTGGTCCTTCATTTTCCCCATGGTATGGTTCAATAGGTTTTTTTCTTTCTAATTTTTATGCTACCACACTGCTACCTTCTTGTATGTACTCATACATTGTATTTGAGCTCATCTTTAGTACAACACCTTAAAAATGCCTCTGATATTTTTGTATACTATACTGCAATACTCTGTTTTGTCAGTGTTGTCTTTAGCTAATTCCCATTATTATATAATTTTTATCATGAAGAAAAGGCAACTTTCCTGGTTGTGAGAAAAAAAATCATCCATATATTAATATGAGGAAAAAGACTTCTTATTCCTCAGGCCATAAATTATAGACATTTTTCACATAGTAGTTTAAGTTTTGTCCTTATTTATTTTGCATAGGATGACAGCTCGGTGGCTGCATTTGAAGCAAATTGCAGAGCTGAACAGGCAGGAACGTTATACATAAAAATTAGGAAACACTATCAATAAATATAGGAATTGAATGAACCGCATAGTTAACCTGCTGCTGCCATAAGACATAGAAGTTTCACCTGATACTAAACAAAACCCCTCAGGAATTAGGTGGCACTGGGGTTATTTCTGTAGTCCTTCACACCTGAAGATACTTGGTATTTATCATAATGAAGTATAATGATTTTTGAGGTCTTGAGGTATGTGCTCCCATCAGGAAGCTAGAATATGTTTTAGTATTCTTTGCTATGAATGAGCAATTTGCTACAAGTCATCCAAACAGCAGGAGTGCTAAGGCATCTGGGATTGGAAGCTTGTTTTTCAAAGATTGACATTTACTGTTTGAAAGAATTTAGCATTACACGTATTTCTCAAACACATTATTTGGCCATCTTCCCTACTTCTAAAGCAAGGGGCCCCAGTTATTTTCAGAACTGCTCTGTCTAAGAGATCATGATCATTAGCATAGCACCTGCAAGCCTGGTCATAAACTAGATTCCCATTGCTATAATCATTGTATAAGCCAAGAACTAGAAAAGAGAGTACATATGCTGAACTGAGACCTTGCATAAAAAAAGAGGATTTGCCTATGCCTAATAAACAAATTGTATACCTCATTTCCTATAGAATATAGTGGTGTGAATAATGGATATACCAAAATACAGTCCCAGAAATCTTTGGCCAGTATTTTAAAAACTGAATGCCTAAGCTTCAAATGGGATATATCATGTGAGCAGACTTTTCTGAAAAACAGGAATGTAGGAATACAAGTCAGATTGATAATCAATGGACACATCTACATGTCACTGTATGGCAACATTGCTATGGCACTGTGCTTTAGTTCTTTCTTTTGGAAGTACTAAAGCATGGCACCGTATGGGCAGGTAATGTGTCATGCACGTGGTGCACAGGTAAATTTTGCAGCTACATCCTTGTAGCAGTGTGCTATACTGGGGGAGCATGCCACTATGGTGATGTAGCTGGCAATTACATATTGACATGTAGGGTGAAGTGTAGATGCACCCAGTGGGACCTGGAGTTCTAACTCATTTACTCACTTCAGTAAACCCACTGCTGGAGTCTAACTCTACTTTTGACTACCTACTTTTGAAGGTCTTAAGCCACATATATTCAGAAGTTCTTTTTTGAAATATAATTAGTACCAACCTGCTGCATCAAAGCACATAACAGGATAGATGCCAATGGAGATGTACCCGCCTCCACTCTAGTAGGTGTTCCCGTGTTGCCTTTGCCTGAGCCCTAGATCTTATGGGCCCCGGGCTTATGGGTGGACCCTGGAGGCTACCCCTGGTGAAGTCAGGAGGACCCCTGAACTCTCCTGCCACGACTTTGAATGTAACTTCAGTGGGGGGTCCTTCCTTGGGGTAGCTCCTAGAGTTGGCATGGTCCCCCGCGGGTAGTCTTGGGGCTCCATCCTCCCCTACACCCCAGCCACTCGCCACCTATAGCTCTGCCTCTTCTTGGCTTCCACGGTGTCCTAGGCCTGCCGCTGTCTTACCCCCAACCTGCTGGGCGTCCGTAAAGGTCCTTGGCTCAATGGGCCGTCTGCTGGGGTCACCAGCCCAGACCTTCCGCCTCGGCTCTTCCTTCTTTAATCCGGCTGCTGGTTTCTTCACCGGCTCTGCTGCTTACGAAGCGGCCGGTTCCTTCGCCGGCTCTGCTGCCTGAAATGTGGCCGGCTCCCTCGCTGGGCCTTCTGCCCACAGCGCAGCCGGCTCCTCCACCGGCTCTGATGCTCAGGATGCCACCGGTTCTCTCTCTGGCTCCGCTGCCTGCAATGCAGCCAGTTCCCTCCCTGGCTCTGCTGCTCCAGATGCTGCCGGTTCCTCCACCGGCTCTGCTGCTTGCAACGTAGTCAATTTCACCCCCGGCTCTGCTGCTCCCAATGCCGCCGGCTCCTCCACCGGCTCTGTA
>NW_005842425.1:126581-127439 GCF_000455745.1 Alligator sinensis
ATCGAAGCCGGTTCCACCGCCAGCATGGCTGCCGGTTGTGCTGCTGGCTTTCTCGGAGCCCGCTCTGGCTCCGCCCCTTGCACTCGCTGCAGCTGGGTGCAGCGGCTGATCTGCTCCCCTCAGGAGCTCACTCCCCTCATCAGCCACCCTGCTGCCCCGCCGGGGCTGCTTTTTGTTTCTTCCGGGAGGCGTCCTCCGCCCCCGCTGCTCTGCCGCAGCCGGATAAACGTCCAGGTGATCACCCGTGCCGGTGTCCTCAGCGTACGCGCCTCCCCCGGCTCTTCGGGAGGTAAGTATGACTCCTTGCTGCCCCGGGGTTCCTTCAGTGTCCCAGCTCCCCTGGGACAGGAGAATATAAAATGTTTGCTTATTTTTACTAAATGCTGGTATTTATGACATAGTTATAATATTTTCTTGCATACACATTTTCCTGAATATAATATACACCTTGTTTTTGAAAGGCAGAATGAAGGAAATTTTTTTTTCCGGAGTTATGGCTGCATGGAGCAGAGACGGAGCATAATCTTCAGCTGACACAGCCTCCTTTATCTGATTAACTAAAGCATAAACCCTAGCTGCTGCTGAAGACTTATCTCCATGGGTAGAGCTATGATTTTGAAAAGAACTAAGTCCCCAGGGTTGTGAACAGGAAGAGAAACCAGGAGCACCTAGTGGACAGCCAAATTGCCTTAAGAACGGTTAATTGGATTAGTGGAACATCACGACTGTTAAAAAAGAGAGACTATCATTAATACCTCTGGAGTGAGAACAGTGACCCTGGGCATGGCTATTTTAATGCACATTAAAGCATCACTTAGGGCACCTTTACATGTGCTCTGGGTGCGGGGGGGGGGGGGG
>NW_005842425.1:127449-140338 GCF_000455745.1 Alligator sinensis
AGAGCACTCTAATTAAAGCACCACCACATCTAATTAAAATGCCACTCTAATTAAAGTACCACCACGTCTCCTGTATCAGCATCCCCATGCTTAAAAATGGCAGCGGGGGCACTTGAACTAAAACTTGCTTGACTAGCTTTAGTTCAAGGACCCCCTCTCCCTCCACACTATTTTTAAACATGGGGATGCTTATACATGAGATGCAGGAGGCTGATGGAGCATGGCAATTGATTAATTGAGTCTTCTCCAACATGCTGAAATCGCTGAAATCTCAGCATGTTGGAGCAGCCTCAGCGTTTGTGTATAGGCACCCTTAAAAATGTACTGTTTAATTACTGCACATTAAAATAGGCTAATGCACATTACACATTACTTAAAACCATACTATTTAGTTAATGCACATTAAGACAGACTAATGTGCATTTTCCTAGTACCTCACAATGGAGCGTGACTATACATGAGCAGGGAGGCTGCTTTGATGCACTATAATTCTAGCACATCAAGCAGATTGATTAATCAAGTCTGCTGGAGTGTGGCAATTACTGTGCTCCAGCACCTTCCCATGTCTCGTGTACCAATATCCCCGCACTTCAAAATGGCAGTGGGGGCACTTTATCTAAAGCTTATTCAACAAGCTTTAGATAAAGCACTCCCACCACCATTTTGAAGTGTGGGGACACTGATACATGAGATGCTCTGGGTGCTTTAATTAAAGCAGCTTTCAGAGCTGCTCTAATTAAAGCAACACCTCCCTTCCACCCCTCCTGAAGCACATATATAAATGCCCAGAGGTAATAGATTTAACGTGTATTAACTTAACCTCATTAATGCATGTGTAGGGTATTTTTACACATCACGGGTGGCAATAGCCAAGCTCCAGCAAATTCAATTAATTGAGTCTATTCCATTGTGCAGGAATTCCAGTGCATTGGAGCAGCCGCAGTGCTCATGTATAGGCACCATAGATGCGCCCACTATGAGTTAAATGAATCCCGCAGCTGCCTAAATAGTAATGCAACAACTGCTGCACTGCACAACTGGAATCAAAGCAGGGTACTGCTTTACCAACAGAAAATCGGCTCCCTCACTTAATACATACAACCCGATTTTGGGGGACTGATTCTTTGCAAATCTGTAGGTTGTTTGTGAAAAAATATGGTAATAAAAGAAATACTCACAGTTAACCAGGAAAGAATTAGAAGTCACTGCATTTTTTGTTTTCCTAAGATCTCTGATGTCATCTTTTGAAATGGAGGGATGAGATAACAACAATCAAACATAGGAAGTTCAGTTTTATAGAAGTTGGAACAATATCATGCAATTTATTCTCTCTCTCCCACTGTCTTATAAAGAATACTGGGGTTGGTTAGTTATTTGTTTTTACTGATAGCTTAAGTAAACTACTAAAGCATCAGAGATTTTAATTTATACTAAACCAGTTTGCTCATCCAAAATATTTGTTTTATACCTATTGCCTTGTCACAAAGAAGATAAACTATAGCAGAAGCTAAAAGTTGCCAAGTGAATCATGGAAGAATTCATGTTTCATAAGGAAAAACCTGCAGAATCATGGGCCATATCCTATTATACCTATGGGCTGCTGCACTAATCAATAATCAATAATTTATTCGATTCTGCTGAATTCCCTAGAAAACCACTACCACTAAAGCTGGGTGGTGCTAGCTACACTTTGCTGCTGTTTGTGACTTAGTCTAAGGCCAATTAGTGAGTTCAAGTATCCACCAGGAACATTGCCATTCTCTTGGTAGAAACCAAAAAGTGTACAAATAACCAAGCTCTTTCTCTCACACCAAAAATGTGGTTCTGGGAGAAAAAGAAGCCAATTCCAACAGAGTAGAGTCCAGGGACAGTTTTCCCAAGGGAATGAATGCTTGCATACTTTCCCCCAGCATAACTCCTCCTCGGGACCCAGAGGAGTGGAGCTATGGAAAAAGGCTCTTGTGCCCTCCTGAGACTGGGGCCACCCCACTCTGGAGTGAGAGCAGGGAGAAGCTGCCCCTCATATAGACCAAGAGAGAGAAGGAGTTGCCACCAGCTGCTCCCTGCTGTGTTCTTACAGACCAGTCCGTGAGTGAACAAGCAGGCAGGGGACTTTGTCCTGCTGCTCCCTCCACATGAAGCCAAGTGGAGGTAGCAGCATTGCAAGTTCTCTTCCCACGGCAGAGTTCCTAGAGTGAGCAGCAGTCCCTGGTTAGGAGAAAAGAACAGAGGCCTTGCCAGCTCCATCTGCCTCCCAATTGGGCAGCAGGGGCCATGATTTAAAAGCTGGTGGGGCCAAAATCATGTATCGAACTTCCTGGCCCTGCTTGCTTCTTCTTGCTACTTGTGTCATTCGTCTGGGTGGTGGAGGGAGCAATTTAAAAGCCAGCAGGGCTGGGCTTAGGCTTGGGGAATGCCTCCCTGAGCCCAGTTCCCAGCCCTGCCAGCTTTCCCACAGTGCCCGCATCAGAGTCCCAGGTTTGTGGAGTGGATGGGGGCTTTGCTGCAGGGCTCGGTCTGCTCCCCAGTGCCTGGAAACTGAGTGAAGGGAGCAGCACTGTTGCCATTCCTATTTCTTGTACTCCCTGGCATGAGAAGTAGGCGGGGGGCTTTGCCCTGCTGCTCTAGTACTCCTGGGAATGGGAGTATTGGAGCGGCTCACATTTTCCTGAGCTGTACTGCTCCCTCTCCCAGAATCATTTTTAGCAGTGGAAATTTTCCACCACTAGAAATGAACATTTGTATATGGCCTAGGGTGGCACATTATGAAAGTAGATGTGTCAGTGTTTTTTACAAACTTGCAGAGGGTGGAACAGGATTGGCCCCAATACATCTTGTGCCATTACTAATGAGATAAGAAAGCCTTAAGATGCCTGGAATCCTGGCTAAGGGATGTCTCAGGGGTTCACTGTAAAACACTATTACTTCCCCACCCTTGACTGACCTTTTTGTGGGTATCATATTTTTTTATTAAACCAATAACTGCATTATGCAACACTCACAATGCAGCATAGTTGCCAACTATTGTTTAGTAACAGCAAGAATGACATCCAGATTATTCTGTAATTTTAAAATTCTTTTTATGTCTGCTGAAAAAGAAAATCCCCTAAATTAAATGCTCAGCATGAACTGGTTCAAATTCCTCGTGGTTGTTCAACTGCTGAAATTAATTGAGATACACAAGGGATAAATATGATGAGAAATGAAGTTATTTGTTTAAAAGTTCTAGAAAAAGCAAAGTTCATGCTGTTTCAAAGTACTGTATAAATTAGCCAGATTCATAAAGATATGGTAAAATATATGGTGTACATCTTTAATTTTTTCTATATTCCACACCCTCCAAATGTAGTAACACTCAATCTTAAGAGGCTTACAATAAGCTTTATAGAAATGAGGATACCCATAAATTTGCCAATACTTTTAGCTAAATAATGAAGAAAATTAAAAATAAAAAGATCAGCTTTCACAACTTTTTGCAGCTGGATTCAATTATCAATAACAGAGCAGATTCAATATGACGTTTTTATAACTTAATGTAATCCAAGTTTAAGGCACCCACATCTGGAACTGGGCCCCTGAAAGATTTTTCACCATCTTAATTTCTCTGTTTCAAAGGGGACAGGAAGAACTGCATCATCCTAACACCTCAGTAGTTGATATGTCACAAATACCTTTTGTGTTTGTGAATTAACCATATGAAGTCTAAGCCACCGTTTACTGATGTTTATGACAGTCTTTGTGTTGACTTCGATGGGCTTTGTACCAGGACCAGACCTACCTGAGCTATTTGGGCTACCTCATTAATATGTCTAGAATGGTAAAATTCTCATTGACTTCAGTGGTGTCAAAATTTTACTTCATGAAGTATTTAATTACTATAGGAGACCTAAACATGGCATAAGCAAACGAGGTCTGGATTCTAATAGTAGCAAAGTTTAATCCTTTGGGGACTGAAAAAAAAATCACTCAGTGATTTCAAACTGCTCAAGCCCTACATATGCACAGGCAACTTCCTGACCACTTCAAAGAACACCATAGTGTACTGGACATAACATGCTAAATATAAGCAATGCTTGTACAGTGGTTAGATAACTACTTCATAGTGTTCAACAGATTTTCCAGAATTTATGTATATAGTAAAGAATAGAGCTAACTGATGTATTCATTGTATATAATGCCTAGATAACCACTCCTCAGCAGTTGCAGGGATTTGTGCCTATAGTAGTCAATTTATTCACTTTAACTTCTCTGAAAAAATTAGCTTGTTTCTTTTTCCTCTTCACAAAGCAATTACAAACTCTTAGAGTAAATCTATTTACTATCCAGAAGCATTTGCTGAATAGTGTGGAAAAACAGACTGTTCACAGATTGTTTGCTTTGATTACTCAAGTCTTGGCTGTGTTTGGTCACTTAAGACGCATGGGAATTTTTGTGTTCATTGATTGGATGACAAACTTTTAAAACAGCAAAACAACCAATGAGGAATAACACACACCATATAGTAAACAGTAATGAATTGCAACTACCTTTCCTTGCACAGGAATACCCAAATTTGCATGCAATTGCATGTACTTGGCTGAAGATTCTTCACCAAATCTCTTAAGAAAAAATCGTATTCATTTAAAAGTTCCAAAATAAAGAGTAGGGGTATGAACCAGACAGAACTGAATAAGTATCTATGTGCATATGAAAATATGTTTTTTTAGGAGCCAACTGACTCCTGTCAGCCACCTTGACAACCAGAAAGTAACATTACAGGTTCTGCTAGGACCTCTGGCCCATTTCACTTGCCATTCTGCAACTACTCTAATTTGGACTGATTTTTAAATCAGCTCTTTCCGGTACAGACTCTTAATTCCTTTCAAGACTGAATATCAGAGTAGCAGGATTCTCCTCATTTGATCAAGAGACACAGAAGTTCCTTCTTTTACCTACTTCAGCACAGGTGTTCAGAGAAGAGTTGCTTGATGCTAGCCTTAAAAGATTTTTTGTGACTGCTTGAGCCAGAACACAAAATGAGAAAATGAACAAAAACAGTTTGGACAAATGATAGCAGTCTTACTGCCTTCCTGATAAATGTTATCATACAACCATACAAAATTAGGGTTGGAAGGGACCTCAGGAAGTCATCTAGTCCAACCCCCCTGCTCAGAGCAGAACCATCCCCAACTAGATCATCCCAATCAAAATTTAAGCAAGGTAATTATATTGCTCCTGTCACTGAAGCATGGAATTGCTTGTTGGTTTAATTGTTGGTTTTAAAAACAGCTGTGCTGCTTTGCATCTAAAGCTATAGCTAAAGCTACAGCTGTTCTGTAGCTTTGTATTAAAGCTACAGAAGGACAGAATTCAGAAAATATATGAAGACAGGAGTAAAGGGGGCAAGTTAAAGTTCACAGAACAAATTCAGTGTGGGTTTCAGTGGATACTGGAGGGCTATGAACTTTTGGCAATATTTTAAGACTGGAAGCGCTCCTGTGCTCGCTCTCTCTCTTTCCCCAAATACATATTATGCATTTTTCTTTAGTCTGAATCTTTTATGGTCACAGATGGATTTATAAACATACCGTATTAAAAACCATTTTGTAGACCCATTGATTTCAGGGCATTTTCCTGACATTTAATATCTGACCTTGTCAGAAATCTGGAGCCACAAATGCTCTCAATAAAAACGCAAAAGTAGTAGCAAATGCTGGCTGGTGCTCTCCCCCTTCACAGAGAACATAGCACATACACAAGTATCTGAGACATGCACCATCTTTTGGAATCATAGAAATTAGAGTGTTGTTAGACTGTCTGTCTAGAGTAAAGCTGGCAGGACTTTAATTTCTTATGAAAGGATACAACCACAAAAAGAAGGAATCAAAGGGAACTGGCAGAGTTGAACATATTTGATATGTTAACATTTTCAGTTAGAGTGATATTGCTCTAGTTAAGTGATTGCCTTGATTAGATCTTAGTGAATATTATGAAGTGCAGCAAAGCTGAGAGTGTTCTTCATGGTACTGGGAATGTGAAGGCTGTCATAGAACTCATATGTTTTTATATATACAAACATTAGGATGACAGATGTCATTGCTGGAAAATGGATAGAACTCCTGGCCTTAAAGAGAGAATTAGAGAAGAGTGAGGTGGTGTTGGGCAACTAAGTATAACACGTAAGAAGCCTATGTGCTTCGAGGCATTCTTTCATATGGTGGTGGGATCAAGATAACTGAGTATAACATTTAGGAGCTGATATTTAATTTTCTGTAGAAGTTTGGGATATCTTTTTGTGAAGCTGTGTGTGGACCATTTGGAGTGAAGACATAATTATATGCTTTCCTGTGATGTAATGGGCTGCTCTAAAAATTAGAAGCAGAATTGTACTAGCAGTAGTGAATGGCCTCATTGGCATCCCCATGAGGTCAGATGGGTGCATTGACCCATTGGGCGAAGCTTCTTACTATTATGTCTCAGCTGCAAAATGGGAGCAGGGGGTCCAATAATGCTAATTTCCTTTATAAGAGTGCCAGGGCAGGGTAACACCTTATAGTCTAACTCATTCATCTTTCATAGTCTACAGCCTATTTTGCCAGATGCTATGAATGGACTTGTAGAGAGCATGGGTACAAAAAAAAAGGAATATGATTGTTTAATTACAAAGGATAGAAAAAGAGGGAGGAAAGGAGTAGGGTAGTACTGAGAAAAGTGAAGGTGAGCTGAAGAGATAAAAGGCAAGTTGAAGAAATCAAAGATAAACAAAATAGTTAACCCACTGAAGGAAATAGGAGTTATAAAACTTTGTCCAAGTAATGGGATAATAATCCAGTATCTCTTAGACCATACTTAACAGAATCCAGTCTGGGGTTGATTTATTGTTCAAATTGGTTTTAAAACTTTTGTTGTTGATGAACAGCTACTCTGAGGTCAGCAATGAAATGTTCAGGGAGATTAAAATGTTCTACCACAGGCTTTTGGGTCTTTCTAGAACTTGCGTCAGATTGGTGCCTATTCATTGTTTCACATAGCAATTACCCCATCTGTCCAGTTTAGACAGCAGAGGGACACTGTAAGCAGGTGATGAAATATCTTCTTCAGCAATCCCTTGCAGCTGAGGATGATTGTCTTCCATGACTGTCTTACCTGCATGTCCAAAGATGGTTGATGGGGCCTAGCCAGGGTTGACAGACTCTACTACAGCACAGACGTGTTTCTGTGTGGGGTAGCTGGCAATGGACCGATTTGGTTTGCAACACACTGTTTCTGCCACACCCACTTTTTTCATTTCCTCTTGTTGTCCTGAGGTTTCAAAGTAGTGAGTTCACTGCACATTCTTCCTCCAGTTGGAGTGGTCCTGGGTGATAGTCTCCTGTGAATGAGCACCAACTACAGTATCATCAGCATACTGGAGCTCAATGATTGGAGCTCACTCCAGCTGGTAGCTAGTTGGTGGTCAGATGTAGCATCATGGCAAGGAATATTGAGAAGAGTGTTGGAGAGATGATGCAGCCTTGCTTAACTCCCATTTTAACTTCAAAGAGATCTGTGATAGATCCATTACTGAGAACCACTGCTTGCATACGGTCATGGAACAGGCAGAGAATAGTGACAAATTTTGATGAGCATCCATACTTCAGAAGGTTCCTCCACAACACTTCTCAGCTGACAGAGTCTAAAGCTTCTGTGAGGTCGAAGAAGGCCATGTAGAGAGGCTTATGTTGTTCCCAGAATTTCTCTTGCAGTTGGTAAGCTGTGAAGATCATGTCAGTTGTGCCTCTTGATGCCCAAAAGCCACATTGAGATTCTGGGAGGAACTCTTCAGCAAGGGAAGGAGGTGGTTCAGGAGGGTTCTCGCAATGATCTTTCCTGTAGTGGACAGCAAGGTGATCCCCTCTAGTTTCCATAGTTGGACTTGTCTCCTTTCTTGAAGATTGTCACAGTCATGGCATCCCTGGAGTCATCTGGGATTTCCTCATCATTCCAGATCCTTAAGATGAGGGCATGAAGCTGTGATTACAAAGGATAAGATGAAGAGGGAGGAAAGGATGAGGGTTGAATATTTCTGTGGGGATTCCATCTGCTTCAGATGCCTTGCCATTCTTCATCTGCTTGTTGAATTTCTTCACCTCATCAAAGATTGGAGAGATTATGAGATCATCTCTGACTGGGTGTTGTGGGTTGGAGTTCAGAAAACTCATCAACAACAGCGTCTCAATTGAGAGAGTCTTCAAAATGCTCCTTCCAATGGGCATTAATGGATCCCCTTTCCTTGATCAGGTCTCCTCCATCCTTAGGTCTCAAGGGGATTGGTCCCCAAGTACTAGGATCATAGAGATGGCTTTTGTGGTACTGAAGAAACCACACATATCGTGGATGTCAGTGAAATGGTGAATCTCTTTAGCCTCGTATTTCCACCATTTGTTCTTCATATCATGGGTTTCCTTTTTGGTTTGCTGGAAATTCAATTACTTTTGCTTGGAGGTGGTATCATTTTGCCAATCGCAAAAGGCTTTGCACTTGCAATCAATCAACTCTTGGATCTAGCAGTCATTCTCATCAAACAAGTCTTGATGTTTCCTGGTGTCCAAGTGTCTCTTCACAGGTGCTGATGACAGTGGCCTTGAGGGCACCCCACATGCTGCTGGCATTCTCCTATTGTTGTTGATTTGAATTCACCAGTTTTTCACTGAGGCACTAGTGGAAGAGGTCTTACTTGCTTGCATCCTTGAGTCCTTCACTGCTGGTTTTCTGATGGCATGGCATTTGCTGCAGCCATCATTTGAGAGCCAGTTTGAGTGACAGAGCAGATGAGTTGGTGATCAGTTCAGCAATCATCAGCTCTTAGCATAGCTTGGGTGATGCAGACATCTTTGCTATCCCAGGCATGGACAGCAACAGAGTCAATCAGGTGCCAATGCTAAGATCATGGGTGCTACCATGATGTCTTGTGCCTGAATTTCTGGTGGAACAGGGTGTTGGTGATGGTGAGTCCATGTTCCATGCATTTGGTCAAGAGAAGTATGCCATTGGAGTTGACCTTTCCTACTCCTTCCTTGCTGATGCTTCTGTTCTGGAGGTTAGAGTCCCTTCTAATTCTGGTGTTGAAATAGCTCAGAAGAACAAGTCCGTCTCCCTCCAGAATGCCAGAAAGGACTTGGAAAAGTATAGTGCAGAACTCCTCCTTGTTTTCATTGGCAGTGTCAAGAGTTGGAGCATACACACTGATGACATTGGCATATTGGCACAATTACAGTGTAGTGGTCCGGGCATTTGCTATTAAGGTTGTCTATGAGGGTACTGCTGTTCCAGGTCTCAAAATGGTGGTGTGTCTTCACTAGTATTTTCAACCATAGAAAACCACTGGACATGGTTACTCAGTCAGGAAAAAATAAAGAATACTGTATTAGACAGGCTATGTTTAGGGTACCTTTTATATCCCTATCCCCCTATGGGGTGAACAGAGTGGATCCTGAAGAGGGCTGCTCAGTCGCAGATACAGCTACCAAATCATAGTCCTGTCTTGTTCAAGTACTAGACGACTTTTTGTAGCTGTTGCTTTTGTGCCAGTTCATGATGGCATATATGACATTGATAGAAGATCAGGTGAATGAATCCCATGCTATAATCCATGTTGGTTTGTATATGTTGATGAAGGGGCACAACTGGCATCATCAGAACATAAGAATTGCCATTTACTTGGTCAGATCATAGGTCCCATCTTGCCCAGTATCCTGTGTCACACAGGATCAGAGAGTGGACATTGAAAGGGAGAGTGAACTGGGTATGACCAAGGTTTTTTTCCACTGTTCCTCTCTTACTTGCAGCCTCCAGCATTTTAGGTCTTGGAAGTTTGAATTCAGAGCTTGTATCTCTAACTCCCATGCTCAATAGCTACCGATGCCCCTTTGTTCAAATAATTTGTCCAAACCCTTTTTGAATCTGGCTAAACTGTCACCTTTTGCATCTGGTGGCAATGAGTTCCACACTTTAATTATACGCTGTAGGAAAAATAACTTTCTTTTGTTAGTTTTAAACTTACTACCTACTAGTTTCCTTTTATGACCTCTAGTTCTTGTACTGTGAGAGAGAGTAAATAATAAATCCCTATTAGCTTTTTCTTCACCATGTAGTATTTTGTAAACACTTATCATGTCTTCTAAGTGTCTCTCTTAAACTGAACAGGACTAGCCTCTTTAGTCTCTCCTCATATGGAAGCCCCTTCATAACACTAATCATTCTTGTTGCCCTTCTCTGTACCTTCTCTTGTTTTTTTACACCGTTTTAAAGGTGTGGAGACCAAGCTGGGCATGGTATTCAAGGTGTGGGTGCACCATGGATTTATAAAGGGCCATGATACTTCTGGTTTTGTTTACAATTCCCTTCCTTAATAATCCCTAACATTTTGTTTGCCTTTTTGATGGCTGCTGAGCTAATGTTTTTAGTGAACTGTCCATGATGACTCCCAGATCTCTTCCCTGTGTGGTAACAGCTAATATAGAGCCCATCATAGTGTAGGTATAATTTGGGTTATTTTTGCCCAGGTGCATCACTTTGCACTTATATACATTGAATTTCATCTGCCATTTTGTTTGTTGCCCTTTTGCTCAATTGTGCCAGATCCTTCTGTAGTCCCTCACAGTCTGCCTTGGTTTTGACCACTTTAAATAATTTTGTGTCATCCAAAAATTTGGGCACCTTGCTACTCACCTCCTTTTCCAGATAATTTATGAATATGTTAAATAGCAATCGTCCCAACACAGATCGCTGGGGGACCTCACTGTTTCCATTCTGAAAACTGACCATTTATACTCAGTCTTTACTTTCTACCTTTAAACCAATTTCTAATCCACAAGTGGATATTCCTTGTAATCTTGTGACTACCTAATTTAGTTAAGAGACTTTGATGTGGGAGCCTGTCAAATGCTATTTGTAAATCCAAATATACTATGTCAACTTGATCACCCCAATGGATCCACCCGCTTATTGGCTTCCTAGGTTGGCATGGCACGATTTCCCTTTGACAAAGTCATGTTCATCCATGTTCTGAACAATTCTATTTTTTTAGAGAATTGTTCAGAACATGGATGTGTCCTGAGTGCCTGCCGCATCTCCCACTGCTATGCCAAGCTTATGCTGTCTGATATGATCCACTGGTCCCGTGACATCTACATAGAGCACATCATGGGCCACCGCCAATACACCAACCCCACCAGACCAACTGCTGCTGGACCAGACCCAGAGAGGACTGCCTCAACCCCACTCTGCACCTGATGGACTCGGAGAGGAACCTTCAACAACAGACCACCACACCCCACCTGAAGAGGACCCCCACAATGAGACTCTACATAGTCTGAGAAACGACCTCCAACCTACCCCCTCCACCATTCCAGACCATTGTATGGGTTTGTGTGCATTTATCTTCTTTCTCTTTCAGGGTCGCGACCCCCCTCCTTCCCTTTCCCCCATCCCCGGGCTTAGTTGGCTAACATTGTATTTTCTTAACCTAGTTGTGTTCCTCTCCTCACCCCCATCCCTCTTATATTAGTCCCTTACTCAGGTGCTCTGTATTTCCCTACTGGCTTTGTCATCTTTTTGGTTCATGACTCTTAACATCTACTAATAAAATTCAATTTGTTTCTACCAATTTTCCATAACAGAAGTTAGGCTTACTGGCCTGTGTTTCCCTGCACCCACTCTAAGTGCCTTTTTTAAATATTGGAGTCACATTGACCACCCTCCGGTCCTCTGGTACTGAGGCTATTTTTAGTGATAAGTTGCATAGTACAGTTAAGAGCTCAGCAATTTCCAATCTGAGCTCCTTCAGGACCTTCAGGTGAACGCCATCAGGTCCTGGGTATTTGCTACTGTTTAGTTTATCAATTGCCTCATGACCTCATCCATTGAAACTTCAGTTTGGGTCAGCTCAACTGATTCAACCCTAGAGAAGGTTCTTGTGAGGAAATATCCATTACCTCTTCTACAGTGAACACCAATGCAAATAATGCATTTCGTTTCTCAGCAATGGCCCTGTCATCCTTTACTTTTCCCTTTTATACTCTAATCATTCAAAGGCCCAAATGACTCCCTGGCAAGTCTTTGCCTTCTATTGTACTTAAATACATTTTTATTGTTACCTTTTGTGTGTCTCTAGCAAGTATCTCCATACATTCTTTTGTAGCTTGTCTTATAGTTTTACATTTTGATTTGCCAGAGTTTATGCTCTTTTTATTTTCCTCATTAGGATCTGACTTCCATTTTCTGAAAAAAAAGCCTTGTTTTGCTTATTGTCTCTGCAGCTCTTCCATTAAACTATGCACTTTCTTTTGGTCTGCTTTCCACTTTTTTTTATTTGTGGTATGCATTTCCTCTGTGCCTCCAATGTAGTGTTCTTAAGCAGTTACCATGTTGTTTGCACATTCTTCACCTCCTTAGGGGTCCCTTTTAATCTTTGTCTAACTAGCTTCCTCATTTTGGTGTAGTCTCCCTTTTTAAAGACTATTGTAATAGATTTTCTTCTTATCTCGCTTCCTACATGAGTGTCAAACCTATGGTCACTACTGTAGAGCAGCTCAGTTAACACTTCCTCTTTGCATCAAATTCTGTGCACTACTTAAGACTAGGTCAAGAATGGTCTTTCCTCTTGTAAGTTCAAGGACCAACTGTTCCAGGAACCAGTCTTTTATAGCCTCAAGAAATTTGGTCTCTGCATTCTGGTCTGAAGTTAGATTGACTCAGTCTATTTGTGGATAGTTGAAGCCACCCATTATTACTGTGCTTTCTGCCATCACAGCCTCGCTCATCTCTCTTAGCATTTTTAGCTCGCTACCGCCATCCTGGTTTGGGGGTTTCATAGATTCATAGATGTTAGGGTGGGAAGGGACCTCAATAGATCATCGAGTCCGACCCC
>NW_005842425.1:141595-150439 GCF_000455745.1 Alligator sinensis
TGCCAGTGACTCTGCAATGATGTCGGCCAGTGCCTTCAGCACCCTCGGATGGAGCTCATCTGGGCCTGCCGACTTAAAGGCATCCAGTTCTTCCAAGTGACTCTGCACTATCTCAGGGTCTACACATGGTAGTCTGGCGCCCTGCTGCTGCCTCTCTACAACCCCAGTGAGAGACTTGCTGTGCCCCTCGCTTAGGAACACTGAGGCAAAGAACTTGTTGAGGAGTTCAGCCTTGTCCCCCCTGTCCATCACCAATTGTTTCTGCCCATTTAGCAGGGGTCCTATTCCTCCCTGGGCCTTCCTTTTACTCCCTATATATCTAAAAAAACAATTTCTTGTTGTCCTTTACTTGGGATGCCATCCTCAGCTCCATGGTAGCTTTGGCCCATCTGACTGCCTCCCTACAAGCGCGAGCAGAGGAGGTATATTCATCTTTGGTGATCTCTCCCTGTTTCCACTTTTTATGTGCTCCCCTTTTGGCCCGTAGGCTGCCCTGGATTTCTCTGATCAGCCAGGGAAGCCTCCTGGCCCCTTTCCCTCTTTTTCCTCGCGTCAGGATCGTCTTGCTTTGTGCTCAAAGGATCATTTCCTTAAGGCACAGCCACCCTGTTTGACAACATATCCCCAGATGTACTTTTTTTTCTATCCACAGAGGTTCTATAGTACTACCCTATTTAATTTGATTGAGTCTTCGATGTAGGGTGCCACTCCCCAACCCAATAAGTACAACTTATTCTATAATTTCTGTATAATTTGTATCCTGCTATTACAGCATCCCATTGATTTTCCTTATTTCACCATGTTTTAGAGAAACCTAATATATGAATGTTACTATTGATAAGCATTCAAGTTCCTCCCACCTTTGATCTTTAGGTTTTTAGCATTAGTATAAAAACATGTATACTTTTTATTGGTTGGCCGCTTCTGTGCAACTTTTTAATATTTAAAGGGTTATGCTTGTGCTTGTCGTATCCCCATTTTTCATGGTTTCAGTTCTATTGGCTGGGTCAATCTGAATTGTGTGCTGTTCCACACCACTCTGTTTCCCCCCCATTTTTAGTTTAAAAGCTGCTCTATCACCTTTTTAATATTATGTGTCAGCAGCTTGGTACCATGTTGGCTCAGATGAACACCATCCCTCCTTTCTAGGCTCCCCCTGTTTCAAAAGGTTCCTCAGTTCCTAATAAACCTAAACCCTTCTTCTCTATACCACTGTATCCACCACATATTGAGACTCTGGTGCTCTACCAGCTGGCCCTGAGCTTTGTATTAAAAGCATTTCAGAGAATGCTACCATGGAGGTCCTGGACTTCAGCCTCCTACCTAGCAACCTAAATTTAGCTTCCAGGACCTATCTGCTACCCTTAACCATGTCATTTGTACCCACATGGATTATGCCCTCCCTATCAGCATACCTTCACATCTTGTGAGATTCATTACCTTTGCACCTGGCAAACAAGTCACCATGTAATCCTCTCGGTCATCACAAACCCAGATATCTATGTGCCTAATAATTGAATTGCCCACTACCACCACCTGCCTCCTATCCTGTGGGATTTCCTCCCTTTGAGGAGTGCCCTTGGTGCAAGAGGACACTGTAACATCAACTGGAAGGTGGGTCCCATCTTCTAGCTGACATTACAGGGTCTTCTTGCACCGGGTGCAGTACAGGGCCTGGTGCCTTCATAAAATAGGAATTAGGTAGTCTGTTGCTGGAGATATATTATGTGAGGCTGAGGGGCTGCCTGTAAGCTAGTACAGGCTTGTTTCTCAAGGCTGCCTTGAGATGGTCATTATTTTCTAGAAAAAGTTGGAGATGTGTCCAATGTGCTCAAGCTGAGGCCTATAGGTTACAACAAAAGGATGTTAGTGGCTATGGTTTTGAGATTTACTATAAGTGTAGGAATCCCTGCTTCAGATCCCAGAGGTGTGCATTCAGGGTGGTGAGATTGGAGCAGATACAGTTGTAACAGAGCTTGGCTGTGGACAAAGGACCTAGTAGTACATTTAGGATGAAAGCTGATGGCATAGAGGTAGCTGTAGCAGTTGGTTAGTTTCTGATGCCATGTGGTGATTAAGTGGCCACTGCAAAGTTTGAAGATGCTGGCCAAGAAATAAATATGCTGGATATTTGTATTCAAATAGCTTTATTCCTTTCTATTTCGTACCCCTGATCTCTGTATGTCTATTAATAGCATCTGATAAAGTGGGCTGTCACCTACAGAAGCTCATGCCTTTCTGAATTACTTAGTCTGTTAAGTGCCACATTGCCCTAACTTCTTCCTTTATAAAGCAATTTGAGATATACTATGTGCTATATAAAAGGTTGATTATATTCTTCTGGCAGTGTTTTACCCATTACCTTATCAAAACATACTTTAAGAGATGTTCATGAACTGTATGTCCAACAATATGCAATAACTCAAGACTTAAGGAATAATTGCAACTATATTCTTTTTATACTCAGTGATAGGTTCTATCACAGCTCAGTGGAATTAGCTATCCTTGTCCACTGTAGCTGATTACCTAGTAGGGCTGTGCAAAGATTTGGATTGCAATTTGGATTCAGAGATGATTCGGAGGCTGAATCTACAAAGCTGAAACAAATCGCTGGAAGCTTTAGGCTTTCTGAATAGATTTGGAAATGATTCGGAAATTCGGCCATAGGGTAAAATGGGGAATCAATGAAATGTCTATAACTTTGTTGTCTTTTGGTAAATTCAGATGAAACTTGTAGAAATAGTTTCCCCTGGTGTGAAAATGAAGCATGCCAAGTTTAAAGATGATAGGTGCAGGGGTTTTTGGGAAACTGCACCTCAAAGTCCTGAAAGCAAAACTCATGTCATGTGTTTGAGTTAAGCCACAGTGGGGTGAAAACTCCAGGGCTGGTAGCTCTTGCTGAGGCCACAAAGACTGACAAGTTTCAAGGAGATAGGTGCAAGGGTTTCTGGGAAACCACCTCAAACTGCTGACAAGCAAAACTCATGACATAGATGGTGTGTGTGTGTGTGTGTGTGTGTGTGAGAAGGCACAGGGGTGTGAAAACTGCAGGGATGGTAGCCCCTGCTGGGGCCATGAAGCCTGCAAGCTTTCTAGGGGAGAGGTGCAGGGGTTTCTGGGAAACTGCACCTCTGCACTTTTATCTGTGCTGCTACATCTCCTGCCACCCTCACCTTCTGATGCCTCCATTTCCATTTTCACTAACTGGCTTTCTTGCCCGCATTGCATGCCAGGCCAGCCTCTGGCTTCTTTACTATTCCTTCCATCCAGAACCAGGAGACACACCAACTGCAGGTACTTCCTCAGTCTGACACAGGGTTTTTCAACCGTAAAGCTTCCTAAGATCTATTTTTTAACAATTTTGTTTTTTTCATAATAAATATATAAACATAAAAACACAAGATAAGCCATCAAACACCATAAGTAACATATATCCAACACAACATCTTTACTTCTTGCTGTCAATTCCTTTTTAAAAAGAAAGGCTCTGTGACAATTCCATCTGGGTACCTTTGCTGCTGCTGGTGCTATTGGTGTTGAGCCAGCTAAGTTATTTTGACCTGCTGTCGTTTACAGTGGTGGACCAGCCCGAGGCTATAGGGGAGGAGGCCTCAAGGGGGCACACTGCCATGTTGTGCAGAGGCCCCAGCACCAGGAAGGGTACACCTGAACAAACACACAGTCCCACAAGCACCCATGTCATGAATTTTGCCTGCCTTTGGCCAGAGATACAAGGCCCCAGAACCCAGACTCCCCCCTGCACTCATCTCCTTGACAGCTGATACGCTTTGTGGCCACAGCAGGTCTTAGCAGGCCTGTAGTTTTCACCCCCCTGTGCCTTAAGACACACACAGTGTCACCTATGTCCTGAGTTTTGCTTGTCAGCAGCTTGAGATGCAGTTTCCCAGAACCCCCGCACCTATCTCCTTGAAACTTGGCAGGTTTTGTGGCCTCAGTAAGAGATAACATCCCTGCAGTTTTCACCCCACTGTGGCTTAACACACACTTGACATAAGTTTTGCTTTCAGGACTTTGAGGTGCAGTTTCTCAGAAACCCCTGCTCCTATTACCTTGAAACTTGGCACACTTCATGCTCTCAGTAGAGGCTACCAACTCATCATGTTTCATCCAAAGCAGCCAAAAGACAACAAAGTTATAGATATTTCACTGATTCCCCCGTATACCCTATGGCCGAATCTCAGAATCGGCTCTGAATCTTACGAAGCAATTCAGCCGAATCGAATCAGAAAAATGATTTGGATCTCCGAATGATTTGGTCTAGGGCATCTGGATCGGCTGAATCCAAATCAAATAGTTCTCTATTTGCACAGGCCTATTACCTAGCCTAATTACAGACAGTCAAAAAACCCAAGGCTGAATTGATCGAAGCTTCACAGGTCTAAACTGCACAGATTGAACTGAAAAGCAAGTGAACAGACAATCACTTTTGATTCTGGAAATGCAGCCACATGTCTGCAGTGGCTCAAGCCAGAAGCTAGGGAGTGCTAGAGCATGCCTCCTTGCTGGGCTGGAGCAGACAGCTTGGGCCAAGGCTATCCCACTCATGCTGTGAGGGGTGGAAAGGAGTTATGGTGGAGATGCAAAGCATCCTAGGATGCTGGAGGACTGTAAGTTAACTTGAATGTGGAGGGGATCTAGGGCAGAAGTTCAATAAACCAGTTTAACTTAAATCAGTTAAGTCTGATGCTACATCCATCCAGGTTTGTCTTAAACCTGTTTCAACCATTTTGAAAGCAGTTTATGTACACTGAACTTCTGTTCTATTACAGATATAAACCAGTTTCCAACCAGTTGCACATAAATCAGTGTAACTTCTGTCCCTAGCCCTAGTGGGTATATCCTGCAGTACTTCGTGTAGTGCAGCCTCAATACATTTTAAGTGTATATAACCAATTTTAAAATGCTCCCAAAATACTATACATGGGAATTAGTGTTATATCATGTCCAGGTGTTTGCTTTTAATGGACAGACTGAATTGAATTCAGTGATAAAATGATCAGACTTGGTGCTGAATTAAAAACAGATGTTTTCACACTGTAAATGTGATTTTTATTTCTACTCAGCTCTTTCAGTGTATGATGCTTTATTTAGAATTTAATTGTACAAAAGATGACCAAGTTTCTGTTTTGGGATTTGTTGGTGCAGGTATTGTATTGCTGTTAATTTTACCAATACCTCATAACTCCTGATAAGTACACAGTAAACATAATTTCACACATCACAGTGCATATAGTCAATGATTAAATAGCCTGCTTAGATTTTTCCAACATGTATTGCCAAAAGATCTTTCTTATATTTTGGAACCAAAAAAAAACTGTTGAGGTTTTCTAATTTACTGGTTTAATCACTAGCTTATCAGATTTTAAAAAAATGTGAACTCATATCCTTTAATAAATAGATGAGTTTCTCACCTGCTAAAGTTTCTCACCTTGTACCCTCTGAAGGAATTTCAATTTCTAAGTCGTAACAGAATTTTTCCAAAATGTAACATAACTTTTGCTAACTTTCTTGCTTTCAATATTTCTTGGCTAATATAGATTAGGGAACAACGGAGTCAAACTATTTTTTATGGGCTTAGTTATCTGACCTTTTTCCTACGTATTTTGGCTAACAATTTATGAGAGAACTGTCCATATATTTTTTACAACCTATAATAGAATTCCACTCTGTGTCACCCCCCGCCCCATTCCTAAGATGTACAAATTGACAGAACAGAAGCAGTTCATTGCATTTTCCCCCAAATATAAACAAATACCTATAAACACACTAATCAACTAAAGCACTGATGTTCTTATTCTATTGCTGCAAAGTCACTCCTTGCTTTACTGAAATGAGAGGAGAGCTGTCATTTTTGGAAAGGAATATCACACTCCCAGTTTTATCTGATCATTTGCAATTTTCCCATACGAGAGTGCCTCTATGCTTGTTACTTTCTTTTTGTTCATCCAACGCCTTTGTTCTATATCATTACATTACCTGGGAAAGAAAAGGCCAAATCTCTTATGAAGTATTTTTGAAGCTGGAGCCAAGTGATAGGTACATAATGAGAGTGAAAGTTATCATTTTCCATCTGAGGCTAGTTCTAGAGGGGTTGTTTTGTGTTGTTTTGTTCTTAATTGAATACAGTGGACTATCCATGGAGATGACATTATAAGGCCAGCAAAACCTAGAAGAGCTGATTGTTGTGGTTTGCTTTGCAATGCTTCTTAAATGCCAGCCAAATGACTTGTGTCTCAATGACTCTGGGGATAGTACTTCAGCTTCAATGTTAAACAGATCTCCCCACACCCCCAGTCCTCCTTTCTAGATGTTAATAGTACTGACAAACTCTCAGCAAAATAGTGGGTTTTACATGACTCTAAACAATGAGAAGATTGTTTGAATCTCAGTGGCTTAAGGCTCCTATTTATTTTCAATGCCCACATCTATAGGTCAAATTGATTATTCAAAAGGGACTGAAATTGATACAGGCTACTTCATAGTTCTGACATTTCTGCTTCCCCAATGTGTTGCAGTAAAGGTTATTGACCTATTTAAGGTTGAGTAAGTCCACAGAGAATGTGCTATGGGACATTTGGGCACTAAAAGCCAATATGAGATTTTCACTTTTGTAATATTTATTACATAATTCCAATTACTGGCTACATTTACAGTGTCATATTTACAGACTGGAAAGGGATTAAGTTTATAGTGTGATTCCCAGCATGCTTAACATATATGTGTCTCCTTTTTTCATTATTTATCATTATTTTTTAGCCCTCAAACCCCACACTGTTGCGCTTGGGAATATTTGGTCCATTTCAGTTTGACAGCCTCACTCCATATATTTTAGCTATACTGACTTTGTTTTAGTTACACAGACTTTGTCCAAATGTCACAGGACAGCTGAGAATACTTTCTGAACCATGAAGAATCAATGTTTAAACCACAGCTTGGTGTGATGATGCATTTATTAAATAAAGCTAAACTAGATCACACCAGAAAATATTAGGTCCTTTTTTTTCCAAATACTGTAGGAATTGTGCAGCATGAATCATCTCCATATTTATGTTGGGAGGGACAGGATATTTTTGCTTTTTATTATCAGCAAACAGTACTGAGGTTTAGGAAAGTTTGCTGCCTACAGTAGAGTGGAGGACAATATGCCATCTAAAAAGATTATAGCTTTCAGGATAGCATCGTAAAATAAACAGGCTTGGAATGATTATATTTTTTAGCCATTTCAAGAGACTATTACTGAGGCTTATTTCCAAGTAATTTTCTAAAAATGTATACCCCAGTTAGCAATTCAAACCAAATGGGTTACATTATTATTACTGAAAAAGAAACTGTAATGACCCAAGGATAGTCCTGCCAGTTTCCTAACTAATGAAGGCATTGTTCCTGTTAATTCTTCCTATGACATTTGGGAATTTAGTGACACAGGGCTGCCCATATCCAGTAAACTTTATGGTTATGTAATGTGCAACCATGTCTTAGCAACATGATTTAAAGCATACTTCAAAATTTTCTGTTTTGTTTCTGTTTATTTTCATAAGATGACAAATAAGCAACCCCTGATATTAGTAATTAAAATATCATCCATCCGAACCTCCAAAAATGTATAGCGATCATACATTTAATGTCAAAGCTCAGGTCTGCCTTTGGCTAAGTACAGATATTCAAAAAAAAAAACAGAGGCTGAATCAATTCAGTCTTTGCAAGTTAGTCTAAGCTGCATAGCTTGAACTGAGAAGCAAGTGAACATTCATTTTCAATTCCAGAAATGCAGCCACATGCCTGCAGTGGCTCAGGCTAGAAGCTGGGAGATGCTACAGCACATCTCCCAGCCTGCCAACCACTGCCAAAGGGAAGGGAGGAAGCTCCAAGTCTTCTCCCCCATCCCTGCTCAAGTGGAGGACACATGACCAGGCCCCAGCCTGTGGCCAGCATACTGAGGCCATGGGGAGGGAGGCTTAACCACCCTGCCCCTCCACGTGGCCCACATGAGACCCCAGGCCAGGCTTATACCACCCACCACTCCCAGCCTGGGCCACCATGCTGCAGGGGGAGCCCAGCCAGGGCCTGCATGGTGGGGGCAGAGAGGTGGAGCAGTACCTGCCAGCCTTTCCCCTCCCCACCTTGAGAGGAGACTGGGGGCATGGCCACACCCCAACCCCAGGCCAGCAGGCTGAGGGGGGGGAGGAAGGTTTAAATACCTATCATGGCCATGTGGGACCCCAGTCCAGGTCTCCTGGGGGGCAGAAGCAGCCCCTGCCAGGCTTCTGTCCCTTCCTCTCTGCTCAACAGGGGGAGAGGCAGCTCCTGCCAGCACTTCATTTCTCCTGCTCAACTGGAGAGAGGGTCCATGGCCATGCCCCACCCAGGACCAGCAGGCTGGGGGAGGGGAAGGGAGGGAGGGGAACTTAAGTCCCCACTCCCTGGCCATATGGGATCCCAGACTGGGTCTGAGGGGGGTGCCCCTGCCAGCCCCCTGCCCGCCCTGCTTGAGTGGAGAATAGGGGACATGGCCATGCCCCGGCCCAGTTTTTGCACACTGAGATGGAGAGGGAGGGAGTTTAAAACCCTTTCCTGGCCCTTGCGGGACCCCAGCTGGGATCTTAGGGGGGGACAGCCTCTGCTAGGCTTGTTCCCCAACCCTATTCTAGTGAGTTGGTGAGCAGCTCCTGCCAGGCTTTTGCCCCTTTCTGGCTCAAATGGAGAGCTGGGGTAGATAGAGACCCCTATGGTGAGGGAGGGAGTGAGGCAGGGACACTCCACTCTGCTACCTTTTCCTCAGGTGCCCCGTGCAGAGTGACCTGAGCAGGGGTGGCATGGGGGGGG
>NW_005842425.1:150449-168099 GCF_000455745.1 Alligator sinensis
ACCACTAAATTCCCCATACCCCACCCCCCCAGCATCACCACCACTACTTGCCCTGCACAGCTGAGTCAACCACAAGCCCAGCTTCTCTGCTGGGAAGAGGTAGGCACAGCTCCTGGCCCCAAGCCTGCAGTAAGGAACCCGTGCTTGCCACATGCAAAAATTGCGGGGGGGGGGGGGGGCACATGCCCTCCATGCCTACCCCAGTGGTACATGCAGCAGCAGGGAGCTGCCCCCCTCTCCCCACCCCTCTGCCACCCACAGCTCCATCCCACTCCCCGTACTGGGGTCCCATTCAACCCTTGCCCCTGCTCCACCCCTGCCCTCACTGTGGGGGGCCTCAATCTGACCCCACCACACACCCTTTCCCCCATTAGACTTACCTGAGGGATCTGGCTGCCTGGCTGTGCTTCTGGCCACGTGTACGGCAGCACCTTTAATTCTGCAGGTTCCTCCCCCACCACCTACACCACTGATTGGTGGAGGGGCCCCACTTGTGGCTCGCTTCTAGGCAGGGAAGTGAAAGACGCAGTTTTAAACTTGGTTCCGTTTTTGTCTCCCCACCGCTGATTTGCTGAGGGACCCTGGCACCCCTGCTGCTTGCTGCCCACCAGCAGGGAGACAAAAATGGTGTCAGGTTTAAAACCACAGTTTTTGCTTCCCTGCTGATAAGGACTGCACTACAAGTGGGGACTTTGATTGGCAGGGTCCCTGGGACCAGACCCCACTGGCCCATGCATTAATTTGCCTATGCTTACTGCACTTGCTTTATTATGGGATTCTTAACAGGTAGTCTCTAACAACAAAGAAACTATTGAACATCAAATAGGAGCACAAATTGTTGTGAAAGCCTCAGGGTACAGGTACAATTGAATTTACTACATAATTAACTGTGTCATTGGGAACCCTAATAGTTGTTGCATTTGCACATGTGATTAAATATGATTACTTCCAACTCATTCACCCTCTTTTGGTAATGAGCTCATTTCCCATAATTGAATTGTATAGAGGTGTATTGCATTTTGGAATCCTGACAATGAATTGTTAAGGCTTCCATTTCATTACATTTTTACAAAGTTAAAATGAAACCTTTTAAGAAACACACACGGTTGGTGAACTAGTTTGAAAGAGAGAAAAAAAAACCCAAATCTCTCTAAAACTTTTATCCAAACCTGAGCCAAAAATTAATAATAAAAATTTTAAAAGCCCAGCTATTATTTTGACATTATTTTTCATTTTCACTCTCCTGAGCATTTCCCAGTTTCATTTGAGTCAAGAAGCAGGGCCATCAAAACACCATAAAGAGAAGACTGTTCATGAAATTATCAGCTAAGTCAGAAATAGCATACATAACCCAGAAAAAGCTCATCCTGGTGATATATTCTATAAGAGGACTGTATTTTGCAATTGGATATATGAACATAGGCACCCACACAATGCAGTTTCATACATTTAGTAATAATTTCTAGTACACCTACTGCAACATCAGAGCCCATATTTTTTCAAGATTAGATGCTTGAGGTGTATTTCAGTATTTAAAGAAGCATTTTATTTTTCCAAGACTATTCTAAATTACTGATTTTTTTTACATCCACCTCTTAACTTTGGGGGAATGAAATGGGGGGGGGGGGAAGAGGGAGAGGGATCGAAGACTGTCATCCAGTCAAGTGACACCCATTTTACACTACGTGCAGGACCTCCACCTAACCCAGGTGGTGTCCAGTCCCACCAGAGGTAGCACCTTGCTAGACCTGGTCTTAGCAATAGGGGGTGATCTCGTGGGGCACCTGCAAATACACAGTAACCTGAGAGATAGTGACCATCACTTGGTAGAGTTCACTATCCAGTGAAGGGCGAGAAAAATATCCAGTGATGCTAAGCTGTTAGACTTCAGAAGAGCCAACTTTAGTAAACTTAGAAATCTAGTTAGTGAGGTGGCGGAACTCAAGAGCATCGAGCTAGTGGGGGTCCAAGAGGGTTGGAAGTTTCTCAAGGGAGTGATCCTTGGGGCACAAAAGGAGTCTATCCCCTTACGCAGGAAAGGGGCTCAGGGTTTTAAAAAAGCCCCCTTGACTGAACAGGGAGCTCCAGGAAAGACTAGGGGCAAAGAAAGAGATTTATAGGCAGTGGAAGCAAGAGGCAGCCACCAAGGAGGCATCCACCACCCTGATGCACTATTGCAGGGAGTCAGTTAGTCAGGCCAAGGCAGAACTGGAGCTTAGGCCAGCTTCAACAATTAAGGACAATAAAAAGTCCTTCTACAGATACATACTGAGCAAAAGGAAAGTACAGAGTAACATAGGGTCCCTGCAGGACAAATCAGGTCAGTTGGTGGTTGACGCAAAGAAAAAGGTAGAGCTCTTCAATGAGTTATTTGCTTCAGTATTCCTAAATACTGACCAAGACAATTCCCCCACCTTGAGCATAGACAGATGTTCAAAAGGCACCAGACCGCCAAAGGTTAGTGCTGACTTAGTTAAAAAGCGCTTGGAAGGGCTGGATGGGTACAAGTTAGCTGACTCGGATGGTGATCTTCATCCACAGGTGCTGAAGGAATTGGCCAGTGTCATAGTTGAGCTGCTGGCATGGCTGTTTGAGCACTCATGGTGCTCCAGCCAGGTCCTTGGGGACTGGAAAAGGGTCAACGTAGTGCCCATTTTTAAGAAGGGGAGGAGGGATTGTCCCAGGGGAAGGAGCCCTGAAAAGAAGAAACACTTATCTCCTGCAGGGAAGAGCAAGCCGCACCAAGGAGAACCACTGGTGTGGTTCATCAGCCACTTTTATTGCCAGCTGGTGGTGGCACCAGCAGATGATGTCATAAAAAACTGCTGCCTGGTGGATTTAAAAGCCGGAGGCAGCAGAGATGACTGGGACACTGAGGGACGAAGGTGCTCCACAGTCAACATTCTAGGGAAGCCAACAGCCCCGGCAGGGGCAAGATGAAAATCTCTTAAAAGGGGCTCGCCCCGCACTGGTGAGGCCCACCACACTGACCAGCAGGACAGTCAAGAAAGAGAGGGACGACATTGGGGGACCAGAGATGGTCTAAGCTGGTGGACCCATGACTGGGGTGGGCAGAACCCTACACCCAGACCCTTTCATTATTTTTCTTCTCTTTTTTTTTTGTTCTTGACCTATCCTAGCTTGGAGGGCACACGGAGGGTGCCCCCCCCCCCCCAGAAAGACCCTCCACAGGTCCTGGGCCATGGAGAAAGATCAAGGTGAGTTTGGGCAAGAGCCTCAGAGGAGGGGCGAGAGCAAAAGCAGAGATAATTGTACGCCCCACGGTTGTCGGGAGTAGCAGAGCTGAGAAGTGGGCCGAAGATCTATCATCCAGCAGCCCAGAAGGTTGGCGCTTGGTTGGGGGTGGGGAAGGTGAAGCCCTAAGAATGTCTCCGGTGAGGGATAGCAGGAGTAGTGAGGAACCCCAGGAGGAAGCCCGCTCCAGGAACATATAGAGTCGACCCGCAGCAGGCGACAGTCAGGGCTCCCCTCAGGGTGGAGCGTTACCTGATGCCCAATTATGGGGACACACTGCTCAGATGGGGCCAGGAGAATGTTTGAAGGCTGCCCGTGACCACCTATTCGAAGTCCGACGGGGGCAAAGTGGCGTAGCTGACAGGATGTTGCAGGGGAACCTGTGGGAGACTAACTACTCCGCAATGCAGCCGGCAGCGATGACCCCCTCTGATCTTCTGGGCCAGAATCTGCAGACTCTTACCCAAATAATAGATGCCCAGCAACAAATGATAGATAGACACCAGGATTGGCTACAACATAGTGTAACCACCTTCAAAATGCCCAAGATGTACCAGGACGATGACCCGTATGCATATATTGAAGCATTTGAGCATCATGCTCTGATGACAGGGCTGGAGAAGGAGTACTGGCTAGCAAGCTAGGGGCCCTCATAGTTGGCAAAGCACAGGCGACATATAGGGCTCTGGCATGGGATGAAGCGAGGGACTATGAGCAAGTGAAGAACGCCATTCTGTACCAACTAGATATCAACCTGGAGTATTACAGAAAACAGTTCCAGGTCAAGAAGGCCCCTAACGAGAGGTGACCCTGGGTACTGATGCAATTACTACAAGATCTCCTAAATAAATGGGTGAGCCCGGCCAAGTACAATCAGGACACGCTGGCCGATCAAATACTTTTGGAACAGTTTCAAAATTACTTGGATGAGCGTACTCAGAGGTGGGTCCAGCAGCACACATCAGCTAGTTGCGATGAGGTATTTCATAGATTTCATAGATATTAGGGCTGGAAGGGACCTCGGAAGATCATCGAGTCCAGCCCCCTGCCCAAAGGGCAGGAAGTCAGCTGGGGTCATAGGATCCTAGCAAGATAAGCATCCAGTTTCGTCTTGAAGGTGTTCAATGAAGGCGCTTGAACCACCTCCGGTGGCAGGCTGTTCCAGACCTTGGGGGCTCAGACAGTAAAGAAATTCTTCCTTATGTCCAGCCTGAAATGATCTTGTAGTAGTTTGTGACCATTCGACCTCATCATCCCTTGGGGCGCTCTGGTGAACAAACGTTCCCCCAGATACTGGTGGTCACCCCTGATAAACTTGTAGGTGGCCATCAGATCAGTATTAAGGTTGGCCAAAGCCTTTGCGACGTCTGAAATAGTATTTGGGCAGGAGAGACCGATGCAGAACCTGGGGAATGCTCAGCCCCGCAAAACCAAAAGGAAACGGGCCCCTTTTAGGGGCAGACCAAGAGAAGTGGTCTGTTTCCCATGCGGAAAAATGGAACATCTGTCACAAGAATGCCCGAATGGCCCTGTAGAATGATGGAGACCCGATAATGCTCCAAAGGGAAGTGTGAAGAGATGGAGAAAAGCAAACAGTGGTCAACCTATGGAATGCAGTTATGCCGCTAGGGGAGATGGTGCCGTGTGGAGTTGCCCTGTTGTGAGGGCATTGATGGGAAACCGGTCCATTCAAGCCACTTTAGACTTGGGGTGTGCACAGTTCGGGCTGACCTCGTTCCCACCCGATGGGGCAACCAGGCAACACCGGTGAGGATGGCTTGCCTCCGCGGCAAGACTGAAAGAATTGAGTGCCGTTGGATTCACCTCCGAGTTATGGAACAAGCTATTAGTGGGGATTGCCTCATGTCTGGCATGCGAGATGCTACTGGGACATGACTGGCCTCCAATTTATGACATCCTGGAGACAGTACTTGATGCCGAGGTCAGGAGATGGCAACTTAAGGAATGCAATGGGTGGCTCAGGGAGCTTGAAGCCGGAACAGAGCCAGAAGGAAACACAGCCGAGTCAGACTTGCGCGAAATGATTAGTGGGCCCCAGTTCAGGGAAGCTCAGGAGGAGGACGAAGAACTCCAGGCTATCAAGGGGCTGCTCCTTGAAACTGAGGTTGATCAACCAGAGGTGAGCCTCAGAATACTGCGGTATGAGGTAAGAGGAGAACTACTGTACTGGGTCCAGAGGGGGAGGCCGGGGGTTCAGGAAGAGGTCCAGTTGGTAGTGCCCACCCGACTTCATCAGGTGGTATGGCAATTGGCACGTGCAAACCCCATGGGGGCGCACCTAGGCCGAGACAAAACTACAGCCAGGGTGGACCAGTGGGTTTTTTTGCCAGGACTGGGAGCAGATATTGCTCGCCAGTGTGCAGCCTGCCCAGAATGTCAGCAGGCACGTGAAGATTGCCCCGCTTGAGCCCCACTCCAACCATTACCCGTGATCGATATACCTTTCTCTTGGGTAGCAACGGATGTGATGGGACCCCTACCCTGGAGTAGTGCGGGGCACCAATACATGCTAGTATTTATTGACTATGCTACCCGATACCCAGAGGCGATTCCACTCAGGGCAGCAACAGCCCCGCGAATTGCTGAAGAAATGATAAAGTGGATTGTGCAAGTAGGCATACCCAAAGAAATCTTGACCGACCAGAGACAAAATTTTATGTCAGGAGTACTGCAAGTTGTGTGTCGAATACTGTGAATGAAGCACATACGAATCTCAGTATATCATCTGCAAACCAACGGCTTTGTCAAGCATCTTAATGGCAAAGTGAAGAGAATGTTACAATGGTGCATCCAAAATGACCCCTGAAGGTGGGACCTGCTGCTCCCTTTGATTCTGTTTGCAATCCGAGATACTCCACAAGACTTCCTGAAGTACTCGCCATTTGAGCTCGTCCTGGGGCACTGACCTTGCGGTCTGTTGGAAACTTTGCGGGAAGACTGGGAGCATGACACAGGGGCAGCAAGAACTCCGGCTAGTTACCAACAGGAGTTCCAATGATGCATCCAGATAGCACAAGGCTTGGTCAGAGACAACCTTAGAGAAGCGCAGCAGTGACAGAAAACCAGATATAATGGCCCGGCAAGGGAGAGGGAATTCAGGGCAGGACAGAGAGTCCTAGTACTCCTCCCCACATCTACTAGTAAGCTATTGATGCAGTGGTAAGGCCCTTTTGAAATAATTTGTAGGGTTGGGCCAATAGATTATGAGGTCCATAGGCCAGGGCATAGGTGGGAAAGACAGATCTACCATGTCAACCTGCTGAGAGAGTGGCACAAACCTAAGGGATGGGCTACCTTCTCTGAGAATGAGATGGTGGATTTAGGACCACAAGGAGGGACAAAAGAAGGACCTGCAGCCTGCCCGGAGGACCAAGTTCAAATTAGCAAAGAACTCCCAGCCCCTCAGAGAGTCGAGAAGAGGACACTGGTGTGAAGCTTTAGAGATGTCTTCCAGAAAGACCCAGGGTGGGCCCAAGGTGTGTATCATAGGATACACAAACCACAGGGGAAGATAGTACGTGAAAAATGGTGGCCCATGCTGCATCACTTCCTTAGGGAAGTCCGGGAAGAGATCACATGAATGTTAGAACAAGGGATGATAAGACCATCATGAAGCCTTTGGCGGAGCCCCCTGTTCCCTTTCCCAAAACTGGACAGGTCCCTCCACTTATGCGTGGATTACCGTCACCTCAATGAGAGAGCCATCTTTGACACCTTCCCAATGCCCCACATAGCCAAATTAGTGGAGTGCATTCGGAATGCAAATTACATAACAATGCTTGATTTGGCCAAGGGATATTGGCAGATACACGTTACCGGATGTTCAAGGCCAGGCGGGCACAAAGACATTTAGATCGACATATGTAGGATTAGGTTGATGTAAATGTTGATCTGCACAGACATTCAGGGGTTTAAATTGGGGTATAAGTGGCAGGCTTGATTTAAGTTAGTTCATCTGAATTAACTTAGGTCAGGAATGGGTTAACCTGACCCAGGAAATGTCTGCATATGTTTGGAGCTCAACTCTGGGTGTTAGTGAAGCCCAGGGAGAGTAAGAGACAAGGATGAGAATGAGAAAAGTGATCCAAGAGAATACAGATGAAGTACAGCATGCTGAGATCTGGCTAAAAAAGTACACTCAGGGATGTTGGTGAGAGCAGTTTCAGCAGAAAGGCACATTATAGGAGTCACAGGAAAGACATTTCGGAGATCAGTGATCAACAGCACAGTCACTAAGATTAAGGGGGATGGAAAAGAGTTTAAGCATGATATTTGGACAGAACAGTGGCCCCAAGGGACATTTTTATGTGGGACATAAAGAAACCAGAGGAGAAAGAGACAAAGCATGAATATGGAGGTCAGGTGGCTTAATCAAGTAAAAATACAGAAAAATAGCTGGTCACACATTCACAACCACACTGTGGGCACAATGATCCTATTGGCCCTGATCCCATCCACAATAATGTATAAGGAGTTAAAAGATTAGTTTGAGGTTGTGAGCTCCATTAGGTGGCCAGAGTATACAATAGTTAGAAGTTGCAATGATAAACCTATGTAACTCTTTTTTAAAATCTAGATCAAAAGGAATGAGCATGTGAGTTTAATATTAAACTTAACATTGACTTAAGGAGAGTCTGACTTGTACAAAGTTTCTTTATCAGATACAACTCAGTAACCACAATATTATGCAAATTACTTCACAGTTTTTTTTCACCCTAATACTGTAAGGATTTTTGTTTTGATTCCTGAACTCTTAATGTGCTTGAAAGGAATCAAGGCAATATTTCTTTAGCAAGTGTAGTTCTGTTGTCAGAATCGTTGTCCTGAATTTCTAATGCTCATTTTTAAAAATAATTATGACATTCTTATAATGTTTTTACCCTCAAAATATTGCTATGTATTCTTAACTCCAATTTGACATAATTTTATCTGGAAACATTGTATTAACAGGAGCAAACCAAATCTATGTATTTTATCAATTTGATGGCATTTTTTTCAATTCATATCCCCTCCCCCCAAAAAAACCCCAAAAACCCAACATAAAACTGATTCTTAAATTATTCTGTGACTGCTAAATGTTGCACAGTTCTCATATAAGTAGTCATATTTATGAAACATTTTGTTTCCAGCTCATGGTTTGGAGATTTCATAGCTGGAATTTAAATGATGTGCCAGTGTGCATTCAGTTGTTATTAACTTATAACTGCAAACTAGGTCTAATCTAATTGTTAATTTGGTGCGTGTACAAATGACGTTAAATATTTTTCTTTTGCAAATGTATGGTAATATTATGATTGTAGACTTTGTTTTAGTCTATAAAACAAAACAACTTATCACTGAGGTTCTCACATAGATTTATACAAGCATGTTTAAATCATAATCTCATATCGAAATTTTTACTATATCTTGAAAGATAACTAATCTCGCAAAGCTGTGTTTTCCTACACAAATAGCATGAGTTGTTTATCTTTCCACAAAGTGATTCTCCTTCTGTCTTGATTTCTGCATTTTGTTTAAACCCCCACCAAAAGGCATAGCAGAGTTACTGAGACATTAGTTCTCACTGCCTAGTGCCAAAAGCACTCTGACACTGAAGCATCCATTCCTTCAAGAGCCCTGACAGATCTCTGTCATTCTCAAATGGCCTATTTAGATGCTATAGTAGGAAAGACATGAAAAAATAGCAGTGATGCAGAAAAGCCAGAACTGATGACACAGATACATTTAACCCAAGGAGTACCCAATGGTCTACCCCTCTTCTGTGACAAAACCAAGATATCCTATTTCTCCTTAGCAGTCCGGGCCACAAAATAAAACCCTGTTGAACAATTTTGAACTCTGAATCACTTTGTCAACCTGGAATGTCTCCAAACTGACCCAATAACCTAGATCCTCTTACTGCCAGAGATTATTCATCTACTTCTTTGAGACGATCTGCATCAAACCAGGAATCGCTTGCTGAATTTTGGCTACACACCAAATTATCCTGCCTCATGATGGCTCTTTATAAATGAGGAAATCCTAGCAGGATGGCAAGAAATGTGAGATTCTTGACCCCACCCACAGATTAGTGCTTCCTCTGGCTGAAAAGGCACGAACCTTTTAGAATTGAGATTGTTCACGCTTCCTTTTTGGGGTGGTATCTACTACCCACTATGCAGAATATAATAGCTCAGCTGATACTTAAAAACAAAAAGGAACAAATTTGCAAACTACCGTTAGTCTAGAAGTCTAGCTTCATACTTCTAAGCAAAGTAATAAGCAGTTAGCCATGTCATTTAGAAAACAGCCATCTCCAGCTCCTTCTGTTCATTGCCAATATCCTAGTCGGGTTTAAAGCAAGGACAGAGTAGATCAAAGCTTAGAATATTATTTCTACTCGTTGCCCAGACTATATTAAGTACAGCTGGGGCACGTGAAGTGAGAATTTAAAAATTTGACAGAAGACTGGGTTCTCATCCTGTTCAAATTTGGTGGAAAGATCTGAAGTAATTCATAGTTGAACTGAAGTGGTTCCCAATAATTATACACTGCTTACAAACAGTGAGGACACTGTTCTCTCCAAACTGTGAAGCAGCTTCATCAGTAGTGTCAATCTTCTTTTATGGAACGAGATGAGACCCTGCATTAAACTCTGCTACAAGGAAAACTATCCAAGAACTAACCGCTAAGTGATGCAGCCTTTACAATCTACCACACTAGTGGTTAACATCTGGAATACCAAATTCCCTGAGCATCACTAATGGCCTGTTTCATTTTCTCCCCTTATTATAGTAGAATTCTCTTCAAGAAAACCCCAGAATGATAGTTTAATCAATGGTAAATATATTTGGATAGCTCATGTTCAATTAATTCTATTTTTGGTACTCTAATTAACAGACACTGGTCATCAGCAAGAAACAGAAAATTTTTATAATCTGATGACTTTATGGTTTGCTACAGTTTTTACTTTACAAGCCATACATTTCTATTTTAAAATCTTCTTCCTAAAATATTCTCTCTTTGAATCCAATGGATATTTTCTGAAGATGATGTCTGAGAAACACTATGTGGTTTTGATAGTCAAGTTAAGACACTAGATATGATAGAAGTAAAAGGATATGGGTGTTAGAAGACCTGGGAAATAGAGACAGACAAATTTCAGAGGAACATCAATGGTCCACATTTTCTACATATAAGAGTGCAGTCCCCATAAATCGTGTTGCCCTCAGGACAACTGTTGTGCAAAATACAAATGATTTATTTACCAATGGAGGGAAAAAAAGATTTTTTCAACTAGTCAGTTCCTGAATGACACTAACATCAACAATCATTGTTTCATTTTTTCCTATTAATCCGGGAGCAGAACTGAATGTACAGGTACCATTTTCGTGCACTATTAACTGTTTAATCCTGAGTTAAATATTCATGTTAACTTTAGACAGCAAGCAGAGGTTGCTCTTTACTATTTACAGTTGGTGTTTGTCAACCTCTTACATTACAAGTATTTGGATGTCATTATTTGGTGTTTTGGGTTTTTTAATTTTTTTTGCATTTATAATTTTTGTATAGGTAGGGCTGAAATACAAAATTAAAGAATTTTACTTCCCCTTGAACAGCAATTTCTAGGATACAATGTGGTACTATGAAGAACAGAGTCCTAACTCAATTTTAATTGATAGCAAATGCCATTTAGCAGTTAAGCAGTTTATCCAAAGAAGGAGAAAGCAAATAATTATTTCCTAAACAATTTTTCAATTAATTTTTAAATCATGCCCTAAAGAACAGCAGAGATGTAATAGTTTGAAATGCTCCTATAGCATCTGGCAAATGTATGTGTACTTAGTAGAACCAAAATAAATTATACAGTAACTTACAAGATCTTTTTATCTGTTATATATACACAAATACGTATATTCATCTACTTCTTTGTAGATTAATATATATGTGTATATATATGTGTATAAATATGTGTATATATATGTGTGTGTGTATATATATATATACATACACACAAATACAAATATAAATTTATATATATAAAAATTAAAGAATATCACGTTAAACACCAATATTCTCAAAACATTTAAAATCGCAGATAATTTAGCTCCAAATCCATTTTTGGCAAAGACAGGCAGAATGGTGATGATAAGAAAAACGGTGACCTCCTTTATTACATTCTGGTGCTTTTGCATTCATTTTTAACTCAAAAAAATCCTGAAAAATGGAATGTATTAGCCACCGTCTGCCACAATTGGTATACACAACTCCTATGCTCCTTTTTATCTTTTGGATCTTGTATACAGCATACATCGAGCATGTCATGTTATGGTGAGCGTGATTCCTCGAGGACCAGTGTCATCTGGAATGGACCAGTGCAGATCTAATCTCAGAATTGATAAATTATAACACATTTCCTGAAAGCCCCTGATCCTCTTTCTGTGCTAAGAAGAAACTCACCAGAGTAGACACGCTGGCCCTAAGTGTTTGCACAGAGTCTGATTTTAAGTTTAGCAGAAACATGCAAACTCAAATGACCAGTTGTGCCATTTATCCCCATAGGGTCTGGATTTGTTTACAATTACTGACATGTACACACAAATTAGTATACAATTGCATGCTTGGTTTTGAAAACTACATCTGGTATATCTACCTCAATTTCACACTAACAAGATCTCTAATTTTACTTGCTACCAAGATTTGAGTGTAAATCATGGGTGCCACAACCTTTTAGGGGTGGCAGTGAAAAATAATGCAGCTTGGTTAGAAGGCAGTTGTGCCTTGGTTGGTTGCCTTGTGATTTGGCTCCCGTTGAATTGTCGCCACTGCCAAACTGCCACTGATTTCCTCTGCTAATGAACTGCTGCCAACATCCTGGCTTTGTGGGCCAGATAAAACAGCCCATCAGTCTAGATCCAACCCACAAGCCGAAGGTGGCCAACCCCTGATCTAGAGCAAAGAATTCAACTCTGTGCTTCATTTAAATGTACAACAAGTCTCCAGGTACTGCAAGAAAAATCAGTGTTTTGGACTGCACGAGGAATACAGGACAATGCTTTTCATATGCCTTTGACTTCTTTATAGTAAACTAATTGCAATTCAAGAAATTGTTAATTGAAAGTCTACTCAGATCTGATTTCAAAGTATTTATATATTTAGAGAGCTATTTTAATAGATAATAAGCATAGAGGGGCATGCTTTTTTCAAATTTAATTTCATCCAGCTCTCACACTTTGAAAAAGACTTTTGTTTTTTATCACTGAGTTTATAAAACCAGTAAAAGTTGATCATAATTATTTTTTGATACCAAAAGAATAAACCTAAGAGAAAGGAAAAATTATTACTTCCTCCTCTCCTGCTACATTTTTAAACTTAATGATACCATAGGTGAAATTGCACATTATCATACTGTGAACGAACTCAGAAAAGCACCATGAATTTTTAAAATGCTGTAATAAAATAAGATAATATTCTTGGATAGAAAATATTAGACACATAGAAGAAAACTTATTAATGCCCAGCAATGCATTAAAGAATGCAATTATACCCTATATACAGGATTCAGCTACTCATGGTTTGTCAGGTGTGAAGAAGGTACATGGAATGAAATATTTCCAAGGCTGCCATAAAAAAACACCTATTGTTTAATATAGTAACATATTTACTATACAATCTTGTGACAGATATATGGAGTGAAAAACACAAGGACCTAATAAAGGATAGGAGGTTGCTGTGTTAATGCAAGGAGTTCAGTAATGGGAGGTTAATGCAATTTCACCTACTCTTGCCCCTTCTCTGTCATAATGCTAGGACTAGATGACCATTTTAAATGAGCCGTTCAATGAACATTAATCTGAGATCTACTTATTAAAATCCTTTAGCCAGTTTTAGTAACTTACATTTGTACAGTTGATTGCAAGTTCTTAGCAAGGCAGTACTGATGCAGAACCATTTAAAAAAAAGTCAGGTGTAGCCATTTACTAAAAAAAAATAAAAATCACAATAAATATGAAAACCAAGCAAAAATCCCCAAATTACTATTAGATATGCACATAGACCACAAACCATGTGCAAATGCCAAGCTGAGTCAAATGTTCAGAGAAAAGATTATTTGTGGAAACAATGCTTGATGTACATATACATCAAAGAAAAATTAAAACCAGGCATGGAAACTCATTACTGGAAAAAAAGCTTTGCCTAAAACCAAAAATGTTTTAGGTCTCATTTCTGCCTTGAGATTTATACTTAGCGCTTTAGTGCACAAAACTCCAGAGCTGTGAATGCAAACATAGATTGTATATGCAAATCAGGCAGTTAGCTGATTTGAGCATGCAAATGTGGGATTATTGTAAAATAACAGGTGCAAATGTAATGGTCTTTCAATCATCATCATCACCACCACATACACACACACACACCATAAAAGAACAACTTTTGCTGCATTTGATTTTTTCTATATTAATTTTATTTTGCATAGTGCCTTCAACTTGCTATATTATATATAGTCAAATGTTTACTGCTACAAAGGTAGCTTTTGGTTATAAGACTTACCCATAATATATACCTCATTTACTCAATTAGCAGACAATTATTTTTTTACACCATTTAACATGGGGGAAAAAGGCCCCTCGCCTTGCAATCCAGCACAAAGCAGTAGGGGGAGAGGGTCAGGCAGCAGCAGGGTTGGGGATGGAGTTGGAGCCAGAGCCATAGCTACCACTGTCTTTTCTGCTACCTCTAAATGCCCTGCCACTCCTCCCTTGGCAGGAGACTGGAGACTGGCAGTCCTTAGTCTCTTGCCCCACCAGCCATGTCTTGCTCTTGGCTACCCCTCTGCAACACTCTTTTGCTTTATACTGGCAGGTTCGTCCCTTCTGCAGCCTGGGGCACAGAGCATTTATCTAAGACTTTCAAGTTAGAAGAATTAATACTTGTTTAATGGCTCATATTTTCAGTGTTTATGGCTAGTGTTTAAATCTCATGCTTTTGCTTTGGGGGAGGTAACAAAATGACAGGTGATGAACTATAAATTCATTTAGTCTCTTTCTTGCTTGGAAAAAACAAAATAAAGAAAGAAATCTAAATTCTCAACACAAATGGCTTCCCATATTCATACCCATCAGTTTCTACAATATTTTTCCTGAATAATTTTCTAATGGAATCAATGATGTGTTTGTTCCATTATTAGAAAACAGGATGTTGGAAAACTGCAAATCTCGTGAGGATGGAAATGATTAAAAAACAACATATTTTCTATTGCTAATCAAAGGCAGAGTAGTTATTTTAGAAAAGCTGTTTATGTTAGTGCTGCAACTGTTGCCTTCCTTCAGAGCTTCACTTAGCAAAAATACATCTCTTGGGTTGTGTTGAAAAGGCTGAGCTGTGTACCAGGCCTAATAAGGAGAAAATCCAATACAAATGAAACAAGGGAAGAAAACTGTATTATAAAATAAGGTTCCTTAAAAGGATAAAACATCAGCATTTTTATATGTAATATTGGACACACACTGTGCTAGTTCAGACATTAACTATGTATCGTGTTAATTTCTGAATGTAAGAAAACACAGATTTTAACTATATTTTGTTTAAAGAGATTTAAAAAAAGAAAGAAAGCCTTTTCCTTTATTCTGATATGAGACACTGATAAAAGTTGAGGTTTATATACACAAGGGTTTTTATTACACCATTTGAAAAACCTTCTCAGCTGATAAAACCTTTTCTAACATTTTGCTTATATTAGGAGTTGGCTAATTAAAAGTAAAAGTGGATCAATGATAGGTGTGATAACTTATGAAGAATGATTAGTATCCTTGGGAATTCTTCTCTTAGAAAGACATTAAAACTCATGACATTTGATGAAACGAAAGAATTGAAAATCTTTTTCTCCTGTATTTTCACTTCACATACATGTAAGTTTTCCCCAGGGAACTCTAGGATGGCTTGTGTGAACTAGTATAGGACTTAATTAAAGGCAGTAGGAAAAAGTGGACCAGACTGTGAAAAAGCCTTTTTCCCCAGATAAACCATGTCACGAATAATTTAGCACAGGAAATCAGTCAGTACTATTGGGAATTCTTAATCATTAACATAGCATGCTGTAAAAGCAAACGAGTAACCAAAGGTCTCTTCAGACGTATGCAGCTTTCACTGCTCTGAAATTCACAAGATAGTTACAGGTCTAGAGCTTTAAACCTGTCCAAAAACAGACCAGAAATTCCTCTAGAGCTTATTAGTGTATGCTCTACTGATCTATTTTGTGCATGCTCATAGTTGTGGACGACATTTTAGATAAATATAAATAAAAATATAACCCCCAAATGAGGATGAGCATGTGTTTGAGAAAACATGTGGTATGAACTCTCTTTATTCCTTCCACAAATATTGTCTTTAGAATAACAAGTAAAAGTCGTCTGAGACTGGCCAATAGTTCAGATTATATCAGAAAACCAGGACTGTATAGCTGTTTCTTCCCTAAGATCTTGCATTTTTTCTGTTTCAACTCAAGCATTTTCTTTGAAAAGAAAACTACATTTATTTGATTTAAAATATTATGAGTGAGTCAGAAGTTCCAATAACTATTGAAAAACACATACCCTCAAACAAAAGAAAAAGCAGAAGGTACATTTACCACTGGGCACAATGGCAGCGTTACCAACTCTTGCATCTTTAGCATGAGTCTTACAATATGTCCTCTTAACTCTCCCCCCGACTCCTCCATTCCTGGGATCATGCAATTTAAGTCAATTTTCACATAAAAACACTCTTTGCAAGCCAAAACTCTCAACCACCAACACTTAGATCTGGCTTTTAAGCATAAACTAAAAATATACAATATTAAAAGCAAAACAGAAATTATAAAGCTACATTCCAGGGTCTGTGCAGTCAAGCCTGGGGGTGATAAGTACAGTTTTATGGCCAAGAGAAAAAAATTCTCATTAACACTTGTTGTGCTTGTCACAAACTAGAAGGAGACAGATTTCCTCCAAGGTTCTTTAATTACCCACAGTATTTTGTCCAATAAAATAAGAAAACAAACTCACATGCATATGACCTGTCAAGTCTTGTGTAGGAAAGGAAGGGGCCTGTAATTATCTTGTAAAATTCAGTAAAGGCAAAGGAAAGCATGTAAACACCTAAAAAAACCCATAATACATTATTATAATTATTTTAATAACTATTGTTACATCAATAGTGAGGTGCATCCCCTTCAGAAAGCCTCAAGCATTGCTAGTCAGCTGATCATATCAGTATCTGAAGAAGACCAGGATTTTTGCAGCTTTTATACAGGCAGCTGGGAGAATGGATGTGGTCTCACTCCTTATGATCTTCATGACAAGAAGGAGACTCTGGATGTATCATCATCCCTTCTGGAGCCTGACTCAAAGCTGAGGGAGTGAATGGGCAGAGGCTCCTCTTTTTACATAAACTCTATTAATGCAGGTCATGCCACTGTCACTCACTCCATCAGGTCTTCTGCTTGGGTGTTTGAGGACTTAGGAACACGTATCTAAGGGAAGTGGAACCTCAAATCATTCTAAATGTCTTCCAAGCTATCAGCTCTTTTGCAGGATGCCTGTCACCCTTCTCTCTAAGCAGGAGCAAAACCAAGGAGTGGAATGGGGCTCTTTTACCACTGTCCAAGTAATAGGTCTGGGGTCATTCATTTGTGAATTCAATGCTGATGATATTCCTTCTTTCATTTGTATATCAACTGAATCCCACACTTTCCCAGAGTACTTTGCAGACTACAGATCAGGGCCTAGATCTAATAAAAGACACAGATACCTAAAAGTTATATGCTGCAATTTCTGATGTATAGGTACCTGATCCCAGAAAATGAATCCAGAATTAAAGTTGAGCTGAGGCTTCCTAGAGAGTGCATCCACAGAGTTACGTCTCCAAAACAGGATCCAAAACAGCCAGCATGCTGAGCAGAGAGCTACCTAAATCCAGCATGCAACTGTCTAGAGCTCGCTAGTAGGAAATATTGAGGATTAGGGTGGTTCTCCAATTCTAGAACTCTCTTGGGCTTAACTGCCTTAATTCAGGCTTGCAAAGACATACTTCTGCTCACTTGGCATCCAGTGTTGAAACATCTCTTGAAGGTAGATAGATCTACATATACCTCCAAGAAAAAACCAACTGTTTTCTTTTAATATGTGGCTGGATAAACAGATGACAATATTTACCATTTTAATGAAACATCCAGTGGTTAGAGCACCCCTCCAGGATGAGAGAGAACCACATTCAATTCTTTCTGCAGCCTGAGTGGATTCAAACTTACAACTCCAACCTCCAAGGGAACAGTTTTAACCCCAAATTTCCCGCTTACTGAGGAGCAGTCTGGATATCCCAGGGAGACATCTTAGTAAGGGGGAAAAGCTGATCAGGAATG
>NW_005842425.1:168130-188773 GCF_000455745.1 Alligator sinensis
CCGTACAGGAATCCCCAGGGTGCTCAGGACTTGTCCCTTCAGACTTGGAAGAACATATCACCTGTTGTCCCGCAGCATTAACAGACAGAACAATGGCTGACATTTCCTTCAGTGAAGTGGATCAACTGTGCCTAAACATATCCTGGCACAGCTGATCTGCTTCATGTGGCAACGTTTGTTTCTATCCAGAGATACTAAGGAATTGGTAACACTTTTTGGTTGCTCAGCCAAAAGCTATTGTTAATTCTTTAGCAGCTATAACGTAACAAAACCCCCAGTTTTTCTTTTTTTTTCTTTTAAAATGCATTCCCTCCCCTTCCCCAACCATTTCTGACTTTGTCTCTCCCTCTCTATTCCCTAGATAAGTATAAGTAAGCTAAGATGTAGGATAAGCTTTAAGATTTTATTTTAGGTAGTAAGCTTTATTTCTCTCCCCTCTGCAAATAAGTGCCCTGCTATTTTGATATAGATATCCACTGTTTTATAAGTGATAATTATTATGTTTGTGTTGATTTTTTTTAACTGATTTTATATTGTGTGATTACTGTTTTAGGCCTATATATGTCAGTTAGCATAAGTCATGTCAAGTTTCCATCTTGTAATGTCAAGCCTCCATCTTATCCCCATGCCCGGTTGTGTAACCTATGACTCATACTACCCCTCCTACGTAACTTGGTTCCTGAATGAATGGGGATGAATGAGGGTGCTTGAGAGACAATAGCAGTAGGTCTAAAAATAGCTCCCTCTGAATGACCGAACCATCAACACCAATACCTGGACCAACGACCCAGGCCTTGGAACCACCCTCAGCATTCAAGAAACAAAAGATAAGGCAACCCACCATTGTGCCAAGGCTGCACATGCTCAGTAAGAACACCTAGAGTCCTCTGGAACAGGACTGACCTTGCCTGGACAGGCCCTCCCCATAGGAGATCAGAGGTAGTCTGCCCCATAAAAGGGGTAGTGAAGACTAACTCCTTGGGACACCCTCTCCATCTGGACCAGCACCATGCCATACCACCTATCCACCCAGAGGCCTTGCTGGCGACCCCCCTCTGGACAACACCTGCTGGATAAGGACCCCTTTCCAGCCTGGATAGGTAGCTATCATCCCGCACCCTCTCTTCAACCAAGGACTTGGACTCTGCTTCTCTTCCCTACCTGGACTCCAGCCCTTCCACTGAGTCTCTTTGTCCTGCTGTCATTGTGAGTGCTTGTGTGTGTGCGTGCATGCATGTGTGCGTGTGAGGACCAATAACTTCATGTGGCTGTGTAGTGTGTTGTCTGTTTAATATACCTGTTATTTTGAAAACCAAGTTGGGTTTTTGTCTGTTTCCTGACAGTTTCCTCCTTGCCACCACTTATCTGCCCCCCACAATCTCTAAACTGTCAGCCTATTTCCAGCCCCAAGCTCCCAGGTTTCTGCCTCTCTCTCTTTCCTGGTTGTGTCCTCCTTGCCACCACTTATCTGCACCCCGCCCCTCCTTCCCCCCAAATATCTCAGCTGTCTGCCTCAGTTTCCAGCCCCAATCTACCTTAAGTAATCCCAAGCCTCAGTTCTTCAAGTTTCTCTCTAGTCTACCGGTTCTAATCCCAGTTCTGGCAACTTTCACTCCCTACACTTTAACTCTCTCTCTCACCTTAATCTTCCCCCAGGTACCCCAAGCGCACACACAAACACTGTACCATCCAAGTTAGGAACTTACTGGTGTGTATGTGTAGGTGGGTTATATGTGTGTGAACTGGTGAGACTGTGTGTGTATATATATACATATATATATGTCATTGTGTGTATGATATATGAATTAGTGATCTGTGTATGTGTACTGAATGTGTGGGTATGAATAATTGCTTTTTGTCTAACTTTTGGGGTGTATAGTGTATGTGCTTGAATTGGTGATAGGTATGCATGTGCCTAGGCTGGTTTGGATGTGTATGTGCCTGAGTTGGTAGTGTGTGTGTATGCACCTAATTGATTTGTCTGTTTGTATATGTGCAATAGTGTCACACCCTCCTGTCTAACAGCACAATATTGAGATCCTGAGAGTTGGCCTGACCCCACACGGCAACGAGAGGGTTAACACTGGGCTCAACCCCTTCTATGGGTGACTGGTGCTGCCTTAGTCAGGGAGGGCACGTGCCCCCCCAGCGACCAGTCAGTGACGTCAGGAGGGGACGGGTCCCCCTGTGGACAGTCGCACTGATGGGGGGTGGGGCGGGGGGGAGAGGGGTCCTGCTATGGCAAAACTTACCAACCAGTGAGCTGCCATGCTGCTCCCGATAGTGTCCGCGGAGCTCCTGGAAGTGGCTGTGCTGCTTCCGGAAGTGACCACGGCGTACACCTGGCACTCACACTCCTCGGCGGCACTCGCAGAGGGGGCACCAGCTCTCCTGCCTGGCCCCCCTGCTCATCACCTAAGCAGGGAGTGCAGCCTGACAGGGGCACCACCAACGCATCGCCACTGACCCCTTCTACTGCCTGGGCCAGAAAGATGAAGAAATGGGAACCATTTTGGCAACCATTAGACGATAGTCTCTCTATGCTTCTATTCCTCCATGCTTATATTACAGTGAAGGAAAGTGAGCTCCCTTGCTTAAGAAATTAGAATATATTTCAGAGGGCTGATCTGGGGGAACAGGTGCATGTGATATACAAATAAATATGGTATATTGCCTTTTGCAGTGGACTTCCAATTCTTATAACTTATGAGTATAAGAACAGGGTTTTCATAGGGGAACAAAGACATGACTTTTCATGGAGTTTCCCTTTAAATATAAAGTAAACAGAGTTTAAAATAATAATGTAGTACTCTCCTGTAAATAGCACTTACCTTTCCCTTTTTATTGATTTTGGATAAGATTTGCATAGAACACTTTAATTTTCCAGTAAGGACATTGTAATAAAGTATGAATGCATAGCTTATTTATTTATAGGCAAGCAGGGCAATTAAAAGCATGTACTTAATTGTATAAGATAGTGACTCTCATTTACATACCTTTCTAGATATGTGTGTAAAATTAAATGGATAAGGGAAAATGATTCTGTCCACAATTACAATGGTGTACATCTAGAGTATCCCTGTTTTTTCTCAGTTAAGATATTATGCAGAATATAAATGAGAGTAAAATTTAGTTCAATCTTTCTTTCAAATAAATTGAATTACCTGTTGTTGAAGCTGAAATTATTTTAAACCTAAAAGAGGATAAAATTAAATAATATTTTTCATGTTGGGGGGAAATGCACCAATATTTTCAGCACTGTCCCTTTTACTATACTACCATGTCTAAGCATCTCTTTTCAATAAAGGTCATTGAAGTGTGTTCCTATATACTATTGGAAGAATTGTGGTTATATCATAGGCTTACCATAACCAGCAATCTAAAGGGCTGAGAAACACCTCTCGTTTCTGCTTTCTTTCCTGGAATACTGGAGGACATTTGCAATTTGTAATAGTGAGAACTGTTAAACAGATCCACAAATCTGATTCTGAAATCACTTATCTGTTTATACATCCATGCAACTTCATTAACTTTGGTGGTTAATCCACACATAGAGTGGTGTGAGATCAGGTTATATCTGTGGAGTTTACTCACAGTGACATTTTTGTTGATCAAAGATGCTTCTTCCTAAAGGCCTTTGCCCTTGGATGAGGCATCAGTTCTCTTAATAAGTGCCTCAGGAGTGTTCTGGGTGGTCAGGCTTCCACACTTTTATTGCCAAAACTTATTCATTCTGATCTCATTTGACTACGAAGGAGATGATAGTAGCAATGCTTTATATGTAGGAACTAGATTCCCTGGGGAATTTGGAGTGCCTTCATTTATTTATATTGTCATCAAGCTCTGACACTTAATACATATGTGAGCAAATGAGACCACTGTGCTCACTTGAAAGTCTTTCTCTCAAGTTTACGGAATGGATAAGTTTAGAAAAGTTGGAGAAAGCAGAGATTCCCTTTTCACTCCTTGGATCCATCCAATTGGCTTCTGAAGGCTCAACACCCCTTCTCAACAGTGAAATATTGTTTCTGTGACTTTATCTTCAATTGCTACTGAAATAGACAATGGTCACAGGCAAATTGGGCAGTGGAGTTATCAGAGACTTGAGTATCCTTGCTAATGCTGCCATGTGATGCAAGGATTTCAGGCAGATATATGCAGTAGCAACCGGAGCAGACCAGGTTAGAAATGTGCAAATATAACAGCCGTTGCTGCTGCCGGCCAGCCATGTAAACTGAACTGGAAGCCACCACATGTAAGAATTTCATAAGCAGCCTGAAGAATCACAGGGTTAAATCAGTACCTGGTTCTGTGGAGAATCCAGATTGAGGACTGAGGCTCCACAAAGGGGTCAGGACCAGGAAGTCCAAGTTATGTTCCTAGTCTCTGGGGATATCCAAGTCTACAGTTGAGGCCAGGCCAGAGGTTAGGAGCTGAGGAGTCCAGAACACATGATGGTACAAAGTACTGGAGGCCAAGGTAGGGGCAATGTAGGAGGAAAGCGCAAGGGTCAAAGACTGGGAGCAAGGTTGGAGCAAAGTTGGGACCTGTTGCAGGTTGTCATGCTTTGAGCAGCCAGGGCTCAATTGAAGAGCTTGGGCCTACATACTTAGCCCAGCCAGTACTGCAGCCAATCAGCTTAGTGTTGCTCTGGATCTGGTGGCTCTGTTGAGATGGCAAACTGCCTTCTAGCAGTACAATCCTGCTGTCCAAGGCACAGAATATATTTTTCCTAAGTTTCTGGAAGCTCCAATGCTTCTAGCAACAAAATGTATCTGGAATGCATTGCTAAAGCCTTTCTGATTCTGCTATGAAAAAGGTATAATTTGGGTAACAAAGGTACCATGTTAATCAAAAAACAGTTCTTTGAGCTGTTGCATTACTATGACATAGCTTCATTACTCTCTGTTGGTCCAGAACACTTCTCCAGTTCAACTTGAGATTTATAATTTGGATGGACACACAAAATGAAGAAAGGTTTGCAGATTTGTTGTGAGAATTTGCACTTTGTAAGCACTGGGACAAACGTGAACAAAAACATTAACTGACATGATGATGAACATAACTAGCAGTCAATGTAGATCAGGATCTATCCACAATTAGCTGACATACTGCTGAACAAGAGTTGGCCTGGTCTACACCTGATCATTTAGCTGTACTCAGCATTGTGTCAGTTAATGTGCTTATTCACAACAATATACAGCCACTGCCAACTACTGTAATCCTGACACACTCAAATACAGCTAAAATCAAAGGACTTGAGGTCCATGAAAATTGAATGTTTTTAACTTGACCTGGAGTCTAGGGGAGGATCTATACTACATCCCCAGCACTCTTAGGGCAGAATGCTCCCATACAAACTGTATATATTTTCTCTTATTCAGAGGCACCAAACCCAGAGATCTGGCACTGAAGCCAATCCAGGAGTCACTTTTGAGGCCTCTGCCTCCAGCAGGCCTGAGAGCATCTGCAAGGGTATTCCTGGAGTTTTGTTGCTGCACTTCTGGTCTTGCCACGCATGAGTGGGGTGTATCATTCCCTAACAGCATTGGAAACAGTCTAGACATACCCTGGGTAAAAGCAGTAACAATTTTCTAGAGCAGGCTGTTATTTCATGCGGTTAAGTGAGCTTGCACAGAGGGTGGAACCAGTGGGGAATACCAGTGTGAATACCAGTGGAGCAAGGACTGTAAGGTTTTACTCTATAATTATGTTACAAGATTGAAATATAATGCAAATTTAGCACTGTGGCACAGCAGAGACTAACTAATGATTATAGCAGGATCCATATTTAATCTTCAATGTACAACCATCCTTTCTTTATTTTAAGCCTGGTTAGAATGTGTGATGGGTGACATGAAGTGGAGAGATAAAAGGCCTCTCATCTGTCATTTAGGCTGAGAAAAGAAAAAATGAGTCATTTACTTTTAAAACAGAGAATGTAAAATTTAACAGCGTTTATACAAAGCCCAGGATTGTCCAAACTATACAGATGATGCAGTAAAAGATATCCCCAAAACACTGCTTGCTTCTTGCCGGATTGTCCCAGACTGGGAAGTGTTACACATCTAGAAACAATTTGATTAATAAAATGTTGATAAATTAGTTCTTATCATTTGTGCACTCAGTGAACAAATATGAATTCACTAGTACAAAGTAATTAAAATGATTCCTTTTTTGGGGACTAACTCTAATATAATAAAAGCCTTCGTCTGTCTGTCTATCTGTACATAATGCTTTATTCGTGCTCTGATTGGTTGTCTCGGCAGCCAATCAAAACTATGACTGAAACAACCAATCAGAATGCCCCACGAGCGTTCTGGACAGGTTGCAGCAGCACGTTTGAGCATTGCCATGATGGCGGGGATGGAGGGGATGATTCCCCCCTGGTCCTGCTCCCTGGAGGCGGTGGCAACACAGGGTGCTAGCTGAGGGGCACAGAGGGAATGGCAGGGCAAGCTTTCCCCCGCTTCCCCTGCTCCTGGGAGGTGGTGGCGGTGCAGGGTGGTGGGTGGCAGCACTCTGTTCCTGCCCCCCCGTCAGTCCTGATGGGCAATTGGTTAGTACTTTATAAATCACTACTGCTGCGACAATAAAAACGAGGATGGAAAAAGGTCAAGTGTTGACTTTAGTTGTTTACAAACTACACTGCATTGTCTGCGGTGAACACAGTATCTATTTGAAAGAAAGGAGTTTGTATTGATTTGGACATTTTTGCAGTATGAAGTAGACTTCATTTTTAGTCAGCCTATTCTACATTTTAAAGATTTGTTCACCCTTTGCCAACCAGCGATGAGTTTATTTAGCAACAGTTATCTAAGCGATATTCAATCATTCTACATTTGGTTTGTTTTAAAGTAAACTAATCTCGGCCTTTACAGTAAACATGACTTTGGACAGATATTTCAGGATTAAAGTAGCATATAAAATCAGTAGATATATTGTTCTGGTTTCTTTTAAACAACATAATCACAGAGTAGAATTTCTGCCAAAAAGTTGATAACTAGCTACCTCAAAATGAAAGCGGAGACAGGCACCATGCTAATCACAGTACACACCTCTTGCTGGAAGCTAATCTTTTTTGTGAGCCACAAAAACATGGATCAGACCAAAACAAACTAAAAAGCTAGTTCAAAGTCCACATAGAACACATTCAACAGTCCTTTGTAAAGCACATTAGGCTACTTTGTTTCAAGTCAACCACAACAGTGGCACAAAACATAGTATTAACATACAAAGTCTAATTCATGGCTCAGTTCTGCCCCTTTGTGCTACTCTGCTAGTATAAAAGGGTCATAAATTCACTGTCTCTCACACCTGTGATATCTATGACTTAGGGGGGTTCCTCTGATATTACAGAGTGGCTAGTCAGTTTTTACTATTCCAGATGTTATATAATACATATAATTTAAATCATCAAGGTCCTATACCAATCATCATAAAATAAGCAATGTGATTTCCAGAAGTTCAACTACATGGCTTACAATCAGTGAGAACTGCACAACTAAAATCTCGTGGAGTCCTTTAGAAAAGTATGAATGACTATATGTGCTTTAAGTACCCTTTGCTTTTAGTGCTTTGGGCAATAGATTTTGCTCTCAGTTATGGGGTGGTTCTTCACTTAATACCCAGAGTTGAGGTCCCCCTCTCTCACCATCATCTCTTTTAAAATCACCCATCAGCCCCTGCCATCTTACCATCATTCACTGTTTCATGACATCTAGTCCATCACTATTGATGCGTTCATGTCTGCTCGTAGCTGTTTCCTCCCTGCCTCCTCTTCCACTGATATGTTGTTGATCCTGCTCATGCTTCATTCAAATTCTGTCCTATTAGCTTTTATCTCAGGTTCACCCTCAACACCTGCTTTCTCCATTTGTACTTTTGGACTGCGAAACATTTCTGTCTGTAATCCTATAACTAGGCTGACTTCTTTCATTACAAATTTGTTCTCCCATTGTTCTATTCTGCCAGTAGCAAAACAACTCTATTTCACCTTAATGCGGGAGTATCAAACTCACCTGGAGTCCGGGCTGGATCCAGACTGAAGGAGCTCTTCGTGGGTGGGATCTGGCCTGGGGTATGGGGTGGGGCAGCCACAATGACATCAGTGAGGCAAGTATCAAGCAGCTGCTCACCATGGCAGATGCATGGAGCATGGTGAAGAGGCTCCCTCTGGGCATACCCCCTAATCTGTTAGTCCATTGATAGCCCAGCAGGCCAGGAGTGGCTCCCCAGGCTGGATCTGGCCCCCAGGCTAGACTGTTTGAAACCCCTGCCTTAATGGAATATCAAGGCCACAATCCCAGCTGTCATTACTCCTCAAACTCTCTTCTCCTCCTGACTGCAGTTTGCTTTGCATAGATGTTGACCAGTTCTTTTATCAGCAGAAGGACAAAAGGCAACATAAGTTTCCCCCTTTTCTCTCATGATCTTCTTTACAGTCTTCTTTTCTCCCTTACTCCTGGCCTTAGTCTGTCACTGTCCTCTAGCTTTTACCTTTCAAAATACATGCATTCTTTACTTACTACCGTCTTAAAAAAAAAGACAGCCATACAAACACCCCTGAGTTTACCAGCTTCTCTAACTACTGCCACCACTGCTTTACATGTCTAAGTTCACTGAATGTCCTGTTCACAATCATTGGCTTTCTTTTTCCCCAGTTCTATTTGAGGGGTTTTCCAAGTCAACTTCCATCCATTGAAACTGCTCTTGTAAAAGTTTTCAATGACTCCTTCCACAGACAAAATTCAGAGCTAGTAACTCTAGTATTATCTTTCTTGCCCTTGCCCTTCAGAACTGTCTATCATGGTCTTCTTGAAAATCTTGTCCTCCCTTCGGTTCCATAACTTTTTCTCCTGGTTTTCCTCCCACCTCTCTAGTCACTTCAGACAATTCCTCTTCTCTCTTCTTCCAATCTTTAGGGATCTCACAGGCTTGGTCCTTGTTCCCTCTGGGAAAGCTCATGCATGAAACCAAATTCAAATTCTGACAATTCAAAGATGTATTTCTTTGTCCCTAACCTGCTTTCCCTCTGTTCAAGCTTCCCTCTGTTCAGCTATAACATGGCCTCCCCATCAGTCTCAGCTCAGCACTGCCAAAGAAGAATTCTTAATTTGCCAAAACTCTTCCTTCCCTTTTTCAGTCACAGTGGAGACAGCTACATCTTCTGCTCATTCAGTTCCACAACCTATCCTCAATTCAGACATCTTTTGGGAACCTCACTTTCAGGCTCTAAATCTTGCAAATTATTATGGCATAACACCTCCATGACACTGGTTTCCTTATCCATCTACAGAGAAGAACTCTAAGCACCTTATGCCTCGATTATTGCAACATTTTTTTCTTTGGTGTTGATAAATGCAATCTGGCTCACTTGTGTTCATTCAGAATGCTATTGCAAAGATCTTTTTTATGGCCTGTCATTTTCACCATGGCACCCCTCTTTATGAATCTTTCCTTTGGATCCCACTTCCACTGTATCAAACATAACCAGATTGTCTTCATTCTCAAGGCCTTTTGTGGCTCATCTTCAGCCTTTATGCTATCTCTCATGCACTACTGAAATGTTGATTTCCATCACTGACAGACCCTTGATGACAGCTTCAATCATCCACTAGATGTTAGATTTTTAAACAACCCTATCTGTGTTTTTTTTCCTATGTTGCTCTTCACATTTGGGACTAGCTCTCCAAAAATAGCCATAAAGCTACAGTTTCCCTTCAAATCCCTTCTTAAAACTCTTAAAACACGATGTCTACCAGAACTTGGTAATATTTATGTAGTTGAGGCACTGATATTATGCCAATTTTGTTGACTAGTACTCATTATTTCTTTATATCACATCATACTGCCTGCTTGTCTCTGGTCCATATGTATCCTATGGCAAGGATCACCTTCCAGTTCTGTATTTGTACAGCAGTTTCCACAAAGGAGGTTTGATTCAGTACTTAAAGTTATAAATAAATGGTGTAAATATGAAAGGAACTTGGCCATGTGAGCTGCATTTCTCAGAAGACAATAATTCTGCTAGAGTTTAAAGGCTGGAGCAGATGAGGAATAGTTTGAACTTGGCAATATTTCAAAACTGGGGACAATGTCTTATTTCTGAAAGAGTAAATTTAGTTTTGAGAATATTAAGGTTAAATCAGTTTGGGCGTCTACAGATGTGCTCTGGGAGGTGGGATGCTTTAATTAGCACAGTTCTGAAAGCCATGCTAATTAAAGTGCCTAGAGCGTCACGTGTACCAGTGTCCCTGTGCTTAAAAATTGAGGCAGGGAAAATTGTTGAACAAGCTTTAGTTTAAAGTGCCCTGTCGCCATTTTTCGGAGTAGGGATGTTGATTCCTGTGATGTTGGAGTCTGCTGGAACACATCCGAGCAGCCTCCCTGCATGCATATAGGAGCCCTTTGAAACTACCTAGCAGCTTATCATAGAATCATACAAGGTGAAAGGGACCTCAGGAGGTCATCTAGTACAACCCCCTGCTCAAAGCAGGACCATCCCCAACTAGATCATCCCAGCCAAGGCTTTGTCTAGCTGGGTCTTAAAAACCTCCAAACTTCTAGTCATCATGAGTCATCTATAAAAATCAAGCAGCTTAAGAATAAAATTAAAACACATAGAAAAATATTAATGGTCATTACTAACATGCAGTGAAAACTAACTTTGGAGAGTATGGTTTGGCAAACTGAGAGCACAGGAAATGCAGAAGAGAACAAATCTGTCAGATACCTTAATTTCAATCAAAATAGAATGGCACTGCTATATTTGTATCTGTGATCCACTTTCTATTGTGGTATCTGAAACAAAGAACAATGTAATATTTCATATTGTTCCTAGTTTACAGTTAACTGCTGAGTAGAAAGCGAATCAAGCTGAACTGGCAGCTGTCTGCTTCTTCATTGTATTGCCATGTTTGTTTTCATGTAAATACTGTGAGACTGTGAGAAAGACAGATAACTCAGCTTCCGTGGTCTGTATTTCACTCCATCCCTTTTACTCTGTGCAGAAGCAGGGTCCCCACAGTCTCAAAGGATCTCATGGTAAGTGCTTTTTAAAACACATGCTATTTATCCCAGACAATGGATGGCAGCCAAGGTTTAATTTCAAGCATATTGTTCAAACCCATGGATATCTATAAAATACACAGAAACTTGTCTTAACTGAACTAATAAAACCTAGTAGCTTAATAAAGGTGGCCCGCTAATAAAACTAAAGCAGACAAATGGGCATATGGGATATAAGTATGTGCCTGTCTAGTGTGGTGGTAGTGGTGAGCCCCCGGCATACCCTACCCACACAATCCTGACTGCATATCCAAACCTGGGAAGATGCTGGCGAAAAGCTCAAGGGCATCCCTCTCTAGACACTCTTGAGATCTTGGTTTCCAGTGTAGATCAGAAGAGCTACTGGGGATGATTCTGCCAGCATATTTCCTGGGCTGGGGCAGGCAAGTAGATATGGGTAGGTGGGCTTGTCCTGACAGAGTAGACATACCCTGTGTGTGTAAAAAGAAAACATTTTACATAAACTCAGTAACAGAACAATAGATGATTTGGGTATGACAATGACAATTAAATAAAACTCTTAGAGGAATTCTTTTTAGCTTCTCTTAATCATGGCTTGAGATCAAATGCATTCCTTTCACATTGGCCTGGATGCAGTTTGGCAGAGTTCTTGCTGTTACTAAGGCTGCTAAGGGTTTGGCTTAGATTTATAAGTATATCAGGAATACTGAATTACAGGCAATTTTGTAACTTAAATGGGCTTCAGGCCTATTTCTAGGCTGGATACTGCCATCTGCATTTTTTGCTACCAGGCATAGCTTAAAATGAATCCATGATTTCTTATGTCATAATTATTTTATATATACACGTGCAGTCATATTTTTCTCTGGAAACATCCACCTTAGGCTGACTAGGCATCAATATGCTATCATTTGTCTCTTGTGTTTGTGCTGACCAACAACTGAAAATTTAGAGGACAATTTTCAAATTAGTGTTCTGTTAATTGTCCTCCACTGGTTCTGTGTCTTGGGTTGTCAGGCTCTGATGTTAAATTATTGTCTTTTTTATCTGACAAGTCAAGCTACATTCATTATGCATTTCTTACTCTTGGGAGTGTCTTTTGTCGCAATGATAAAAAGCTCAATGTTCTTAACTTTCTGGGCACAAATAAGACTCTCTGATAATGATGCATATCTTTTCTTGTTAGTTGAAAAAGTTGTTTTTTTTTCTAAATGTGCAGAAGGTAGTTTCTTTTTTATATTGTACAATATTAATATAAATTACCCTGAAGTTATTCCATGTCAAACACGTTTGGTTAAGCGTATGCAATCTAGGAAGAAACTTGTTCAGCCAGGGATTATAGTTTCAACTACTAAGTGGTCTTAATATTTAAATACTAGTTAACAACAACAGAAATCCTTTTACATCCGTATTACTTGTTTTAAGCCAAAAGCAGTCACCAGCCCCTGGCAAAAGTTAGGCAACCTGTATGCAGTGAGTAGGCAGTCACAAGCCAGTTCCAGGGGATGACAAAGAAAACTAAACATCACCATTATCATAGGGCTTAACTGAACAGTCATCACTCAGGGTAATATCCTTTCACCCTTACTCACAGTGATTAGAATTTCATAACCCTACTAAAAATCAGTGCGACTATTTGGGGAGTCTAACTTAGTGAGTAATTTAATGAATTTCATACAGTTTGAAAGTAACTAGAGAATCATTTTAACCTACTTCAACCCGTTTTCATTAGCCCTCCTTTAGGGGAATTGTCAACAAAAGGAGCTGAAATACTTTCTTATCAATCCAGAACAGGACAAAATGGGGAAGTTGGCGCTGTCAGTTCACTGTATTCCACATTATTTATGGAAAAAGTGATATTTCTATTTGTTATTATACACCTATTAGTAAACCTGAAGTTCGTTTTTATAAGAAATACTTCAAAAATGGTGGCAGGTGAATAGAATTAAAAAAAAAAAAAAAGATTATTTTTGAGATGAACCCTTCTGGCTTCTTCCCAATAATCCTGCCTATCCTTTATTGGTTCACTACATTGTTTTCTTTTTTTTTACTTTATCAGGCAAAAGCTGTTTAGATGACAAACAAATGTCCTTGAAAATAATCTTGTTTGGTCAAACTTTATTGTCTGGAAGTGAGTGCCTATATAAATATTGTTTCCAAAACCATCATTCCTCATAATGGATAGAATAAAAAAATGCAGATTATTAAACCTACCTACCTAGCAAGGGCAGTATTAAAAAAAATCAGGACAGGAAATGCCAAATTATTTTGTTTTCAATTATATTTAGTAGCACTATATAAGAAAAACTGGTATAGAAGAAACAAATGCTGAATGACTGTGGGCAAGTCACTTAATGTCTTTTGCCTCAATTTTCCTGTCATATTGGGATAAATAATTGCATTCTGTGAAGTCCACTCAGATCTACTGATGAAATGGTTGAGAAACATGTTTGATGTTGCCTCCCATTGCTTGGAAAAACCCAGACTTTCTTGAGGCTGATTACTGGTTACATTACAAAACTCCTTGATATACTTGTGGCAGTGTAAGTATGCATTTAAATTAATGTGAAGGACTCCTTGTATAACCAAAAATCAGGGCCTTTCATACATAATACTGGCTACTTAAGGACCAGATTTTCAGAACCTGTTTGCAATTGCAAAACAGGTACTTACATATCTAATTGTTCTAACCTGCACCAGCAAAAATTGTAATGTAAAAAACATGTTTACATTAAGCTGGAAAACAGGCACTTGGTGACTTACTGAGGTTTAGGCCCCCTCTATACCAGCAGGGAAAGGTGTGATTGACTCCAATGCATGGTCCACATAATTGTGCCTATTGCCATGCCATACGCACATGGCAGGAGGCACAATTGTGAAATCACAAATTAGATCCAACTGCACCTTATTGCCGGTGTACTGGGAGACTGATCCTATGCTCCCTCCTGCATCGGCAAGAAACAGGTTCCCAGAGCTGGGAGCCCCCTTTGCTGAGGTGGCTCCCAGCTGCGGGGGCCATGCACAGCTGGTACCAAGAGTCCTGCACCTGATGGGGCTCTTGGCCCTGGCTGTGCCGCACATGTCCTCTCAGTGCTGGCTGCATGTATGGGCCAAGAGTTTTCACGCACACCCAAACCTTGGAAATCATGGCTGCCATGATCCCTTGGGCTCAAGGATTTCATGCACCCCTGAGCCTTGGGGATCATGGCTGCTGTGATCCCCTGTGCAAGGGGTTTTACACTGGGCATGGTACACACCTGTGGATGGGACGACCCTGTAATATGTACAAATTAAAGCTTGATAGCAACCAGCTATAAAGTTAGTACACATTTTATAGGTAGTTGGAGTTTTTATTGTGTGTAGTAGTCTTAAGACAATTGCACAAGTAACCAATTGTGAGATACCTCAATTGCACAATTAACCAATTAATTGTGAGATACCTGCAATGTGTAGAGGGGCCTTAGTGCATAGCTCTTCATTAGGACTTTCAGGTTCCTGATGCTGGCATTAGCCTATTGAATGATCATTGGCAAGTCACTTCATTTCTTTTTGCCTCAATTTTCCCGTTTAAAATGGGGATAACAATACCTGCCTTCTTTGTAAAAGACCTTTGTGAAACGCTCATAAAAAGCATGCAAGGTACCTATCCAACAATATTATTATTACAGCCATCCTAAGCATAGTGGTATTTTATTTGATACAATACTGTACTACAGAGCAAAAAAGGATTGCTTTATAGAGCTGTGTGAAACAGCACCATTTCATTTGACTTGCATTTTGACAGAACAGCGCTTCGTTTTGAAACTCTTGTTTCATTTTGTTGAAACTGTTTCGCTGCTGTTTCGACGTGTCGCCCACAGGCTACAATGGGGAAGCTTGAAACATCCTATAATTTTGTCATTTCTGGCCTGATTTGGATGAAACTTGCAGGAATGGTAGCCCCTTCTGAAGGCATAAAGCCTGCCGTGTTTCAGGGAGATAGGTGCAGGGGTTTCGGGGAAACGACACCTCAAAGTCTTGAAAGCAAAACTTATGTCACGTGAATGTGTTAAGCCACAGCAGGGTCAAAACTGCAGGCATCCTAGCCCCTGCTGAGGCAATGAAGCTTGCCGAGTTTCAAGATGGTTGCAGTGGTTTGGGGGAACTGCACGTCAAGCAAAACTCGCGACATGGGTGACACTGTGTGTGTGTTAAGGCACAGCAGGCTGAAAACTGCAGGCATGCTAACCCCTGCTGAGGCAACAAAGCCTGCCAGCTTTCAAGATGGGTTCAGGGGGAGTCTGGGTTCAGGGGCCCTGCACCTCTAGCTGCTGACAGGCAAAATTTCTGACATGGGTGGGTGACACCGTGCGTGTGTTAAGGTACGCCCTCACTTAACTGACACCAAGGCAGAAAGCAGGGTAGTTCAAACAATGCTGCCTTTTATGCAGTTTTTCCATCCCTCCCCCAGAGCACTGGGATTGAAAGGGACCTCAAGAAAGGATGACAGTCACTGGCCAGCTACACAGTCAATAATAAGAGCGCTCCTTCCCCACGCTTCCCCTCTCTTTCCCCTCCCTCTCCTTACTTTAGTTTCTGTTTCCCTGCAGGCAAGCCCAGCTTGAGCTTTGAAACTCAAAACATTTCAAAAATTTTGAAACGTTTGGAGTTGCTTCAATTTGTTTCAAGGCTGTTTTGAAGCTCTCTGTTTCATTTTGATTTTGCTGTTTTGAGCTTGAAATGAGTCAAAACGAAACTGCTGGTGAAATTTTGCACAGCCTTATTGCTTTATATTTGTGAAAATATAATAGCCAGCTAAATAGCCTATTTTATACCAGAGGTGGGACTACACAATCATAATAGTCCATTCTGTTCCTAATATCTATGAAGAAAAGTGAGAACACTGAGTCAGCTTCTGAGTGCATTGGCAAGATATAGAAGGTACAGGAAACCTCCATTATTCGCGGGTTCGGCATTTACGGTTTCAAATATTCGCGAATGCCGAACCCGCATTTTAAATTCACTTTACACTTACCGGAAGCATGAACAGAATCAACAACATATCAATGGAAGAGAGGGCAAGGAGGAAACAGCTACGAGCAGACATGAAGGCATCAATAGTGATGGACTAGATGTCATGAAATACTGAATGATGGCAGGGGCTGATGGGTGATTCTAAAAGAGATGATGGTGAGAGAGGGGGACCTCAACTCTGGGTATTAAGTGAAGAACCATCCCATAACTGAAAGTTAAATCTGTTGCCCAAAGCACTGAAAGCAAAGGGTACTTAAAGCACATATAGTCATTCATACTTTTCTAAAGGACTCCACGAGATTTTAGTTGTGCAGTTCTCACTGATTGTAAGCCATGTAGTTGAACTTCTGGAAATCACATTGCTTATTTTATGATGATTGGTATAGGACCTTGATGATTTAAATTATATGTATTATATAACATCTAGAATAGTAAAAACTGACAGCCAGATTGACTTGGAAGAGATGGATTGAAGGGAGAGTCCCATCGCACCATTCAGGGCACTGCTCCCAAGTAGTCATTTAACATGTGACTGCTCTTCCATTTTTCCACCTTCTAACTCAGTGTATATAATGGTTCTATTTGGTGGTTGATTTTGAGAGATGCCCCAAGGTTTCTTGGTATGTTGATAACACGTAGTTTCATGCATCCCTCGTTTGACCCACAGTGTTGGTAAGACTGTGGCATGAACAACCTGGTAGTGGACTGGTAGCAGATTAACAGTGGATGCTTTAATACAGAATATGACTGCACCATTTATTCAGAGTTACAATACAAAAAGTCTGTATACAACAGCCATCTTCAAATTTTTAAATCATGGAATGAAAAAACGGTATTACTACTTGATACATTGTTTTGTGTTAACTTCTCTACACCAGTCATAGACATGAGGATTATTCTGAACTGCTGCTGAAGATTTTGCTAATCACATCTTGATATTTTTGGGGTGGCAACTTCATCAAGTGTTCATCAAACCTAATATCATCCAGGACACAAAAGATCTTCAGTTTATAGGTATCTGATACAGAGGACCCAATCATAAAACGTGCTTTAGAAACCACTTGTCTTTGTGGCTGCTCCTGAGCACTGAATATGTTTATAAATACATTTTAATGCCCTTATTATATACAAAGAATGAAAACAGATTTTGCTTTGAGAACTGGGCAAAATGAAAATAGATATTATTATCTATTCTGTTTGTGCACTTATGCTACATTTCTCACTCTCGTATCTGACTACCTGCTCTCTCCAAAACACTCCATTCACCCTTAAAACAACTAGATTGATTGTATTTCTTTTGATATTTGCGGGTTCTCTTAGTCTGAAAGTGCATATTTTGATTTTTCTTTGTTCCAGGAAGAACATAGTTAGTAGTACAATGTTTATTTTTAAGTCAAATAGTAATGGAAACTTCAACGAAGCAGCAATAAGCACTCAGAATATTAGTTTCATTTGTAAACTATATCATGCCAGGATAGCAGCCTTTTATTTTACCTTGTTTTAATTCTCCAAAGGCATTTTCTGAGTCAGAGTTTTAGTTCTAATGCATTTACATAATCCAGCTAAATCTTGTTGTACAAAACAGATTTCTTGTCTTAAAAATCCATGAATTGCAATAATTTAAGAATAGAGGAATAGTGTAACATGGATATGCAATGGTCCATCTAATCTGGCCTACTTGGCAGTTGTCACAGGAACTTCTAAGAGCTGAAACTCAAGCAGTAAGATACCTTTTGCAGGAAATCTACTCAAACACAATAGTAGACCTTGCATCACAATCTTTTTTAGCAAAAACATTTTTAATGTTTTTTTTTCCCATGAACCAGATATTCTGGAAAGTGTTTGTTTTGAAAATGCTGACAAATGGTGTTTCAGAAGTAAATACAGGTCCTGAGCACAGATCAGTCAAGCAGCTGATTCAAAGTTACCTAACCCATCAGTTTCATTGCTGTTACTGGCAGGGACTGGGGTTCTTAGGGTTTTTTGGCTCCAAGACAGTTCTATTGTGTGGAGTACTTTGGAGCTAGAGATGCCAGGATTCCAGATTCCTAGGCCAGCTGGCTTCTCTCACCAGCTCCTCAGGAGTCTGAACCTCTACTGTGATACAATGAAAGTTCACAAAAAATTTCAGGTCCTAAAAATTGGCATTTTCTTTTTTGCTGGAAAACTTCTGATTAGTGCTATTGAGCACAGCAAGCTTTTACACCGTCCTGGCATGGCAGACTGTTTTAGGGGTACAAAAGGTGGAATGGCTAGTGAACACTGCATTCTGGCGGTCCCCACATTGGGATATTAGAACAAACTCCATCCAGGAAAAGGCAGACAGAGCACTTGCTTGGAAATCAGAGATAACTGCACCCACATATTGGGTATAGAAGAGAGAGAAGTAACAACCATCAGCACCGATAAGAAGCAAATCTCTTATGATCCAGTCTGTACCCTCTCAATCTGTGGAATACATTTACAGGACATAAAGCTTAATTAAGTTACAGAAAAAGAATGCAGGGATCTTTTTAACGTTTATTTTTTATAGTTGGAATTGTATCTATAGCTGTCCTTTCATGATTCCACTTGTTCAATGTTAACTTACAGTAAAAAAAAAAAAAAAAGTGAAAACACCACATCTTTTTGTGACCCAGATACGCTAAATCTTCATAAGAATAAAGGTCAATCATTACTGAGGGAAAGCCACAGAAATATTATACAGGAAATATATAAAGAATGACTTACCAGTAATTATATGTGCCCTCTTCTCCTTTCTCCTAATCCTGCAAACCAATAAAGCCTTTGAAAGCAGAGACTAAAGAAAACACCTACCAGAAAACAAGGAGGCAAACCTGAATCATAAGTCAAAGAAGGTACATAAATAGTTTAACTCTTTTTTATGCAGAAGTTTTTTACAATAAAATCAAAACTACATAATAATCTAACAAGTGAGATGTGATTAGATTGGGAAGAGAAAAGACTATGACAATTGCTTGAAATTTTGGGGAGTAGGAAGAACAATTGCTGACAGAAGTCACCTAGGCCTATATTAAGCAAAAGCCTCAAGAACTGATTTTATGTGGGCCTCAGTAGAGGAAGTATGTCTGCTTTTAAGTGGGATTCAAGGATATGTCCATGCATCAGGATGCTTAGCTCTCTAGAGGAAATGGCTTTTATTTAATCAGAAAGACTAATAACTGTGAAGCAATCTTGCATCTGGTAGTAAATTTAAAATAAACACGTTTAAAGAGTAAAAGAGTAATAATAAGTGGAATGTTAATTTTGCCAATTCTCCTAGCAGGCATAATGGTATAAAGACCATCTTGAATGAAGGAAGGTGGATCTACATGTTCCACTAATGTGCAGTAATAAATTGTGGAGCATATTGCTCCTGGGAAGCTCCTGGGCATGTGGTTTAAAATGTGCACCCGGACCACAGCACAGAGCCAGGTTTCAGCCTGCCAGTCCAGGGCTGCTCCAACTGAGGCTGCATGTGCTGCAGAGGGGTTGGTTGGGGCATGAGGGTGCTTCAGCATGAAGCTAGCTGGCAGGCAGCCCCTGAACTGAAGCACCCTTGCAACACCCCTTGTAACCCAAAGCAGCCAAGTCAGCAGCTACATGGGCGCTGCTGCGCACAAAAAACCTCTGCAATAGGGTAGTACTTGTATTAGCAAGTACTACCCTGCCTGGAGTTTATTAGCTTGTGTACACTAGTAGGGACACACGTAAATGCGAAGACATTTACTGAGCAGTTAATTAGTCAACTGGCAGTAAACGTCTTGTGTAGATGTGCCCAGAAAGTGCAGTGGATTTTCTTCTGCTGCTTCTCAGGGTTGTCTTGTAAGAAGATGGAGAGCTAAAACTGAACACACTAGGATGTACTGAGCACTTAGTGCTTTTGGAAAAAACAAAAACAAGGATCGACACACTTATGTAGGTGTCTGAATATGAATTTGGGAGTTAACAACAGGCTCCCAGTTTTGAAAATGATTATTTGGCATGCCTACCATTTTTATAATGTTCTAGTTTCTGTTAAGCTTTTTTACATGCTCCTCATATACTAGTCAAGTTTCTCTTATTTTTAATATACTTTTTCTGAAATACCCCAAAAAAGAGGTAGCAAAATTAAAACAGTTAGATGTCTGCTGAAAAGCAAATATATTTATTATGCACTTTTCATATACATAGGGATTTTTGCTTAATATAATACAAGGAATAAAATAAAAATTTTACAATGTGAAATTCATTCAATGTACATTATAGGCTATTTACAACCCAAACCAGGAAAAACAGTCTATCTTCAAACCAAGTTAATTGAAGAGTTTGGATGGAGGATAGTAAGCATAAGACATTTGCATAGCAGAGTAACTGATGAAAGAAAACATCGTTTTATTTTTAAATAAATGGTAATACTTTTAATACTGATCACAAAGAGGACAAAAGACATCATTTGTCTCCTTATCTTTCAATATGTTTTTCTTTTGAAGACTTTCTCCACATGCATACAGTACTGATGTTAATATTCACAAGGCAGTCCTTTTCCTAACTTGTCCATCATGACTTTGCAATCTTATTTGGATGGTTTAAGGGAATCAATTAAATGGGCCAAGGGAA
>NW_005842425.1:188804-211867 GCF_000455745.1 Alligator sinensis
CAGAGCTGAATGAGAGAAAGACTTTGACTAGCAAAACTCTGCTGAGTCACAACCACCCAACCCTACTGATTTCTAGATGACTGTATGGATGTAAAAGAGCAGAAAGTTACCCAATATTTAAAAATTCCAAATGGAATTGCTAATATTTGGGGGATATTCATTTTGGGTTTTTTGCATGGGAGAAAACAAACTATGATAATAGAATCATACACAAAAAGCAATATGGAATATCTCACACCCTTGTCAAACTGGATGTTTTAATAGAGCTGTTCATGCTCTACTCCAAAACAATACTTAATCTGCACGAACTGGGTTTTTTATTATCATTATTCTAAAAGTAACTTTTCAACAGGTCTTTCAGTTGATTTGCTAATTAATATGTTGGGTTTCCCCACCAACTGTTTCAATTGGAAATATTATCCATACAAAAATGTAAAGCTGTCTGGAAATTGTAGCCCCTTGTGAAACTGGCCATATCTGTGCATTCTGGCCACAAGGTGCATTTTGTAATAAAACAATAAGATTAAATAAATATAGTCCCAATGACAATCAAGGTCAGTAGAAAAAGTAAGCCTTCAGGAAACTCTTTCTACAGAAACAAAACATACACCTAATAAGAAAGAAATGCTTTATTCTTGCACAGTATTGCAAATGCACTGTACTTGAGGTTCAGAACAAGTTTGCTGAAACATTCTGGCACTCTCTCCTTATTAAGCCATTAACATTCTTAAGGCTATTTTGCAAGAGTTCCATCATGTTTATTTTATAAATGTCCCACAGGGACAGAAGTTCAATACTTGAAACATTCACCTCAGAATTATTAAATATTGCTGTGTGTCAACTTTTAACATTACATTTTACTACACACTGAATGCCTGACTATAAAAGATTTTCTTTTTACATTTAATAACATAAGTAAAGAATGAGGTGCATTGCTTAAAAAAAACCAAAACAATCAAAATTTATGTCTATTCTAATGACTGTTCATTTTGACAATAATATGTTCGGACTTTAGCCCCCCAGAATGTGTAAGTATAGCATTAAATGGCAATTTATCTAAATTTATGAATAGATGACATAATCCAATTCAACATTTATGAAAAATCATCATGACAACTTTGTATCATACTATTCTGGCAATGACCTGAATTGTAGCAAGAGAAAAAATTAATCTCAGGCCTTTAAAGGAAATACTCATGTAGAAAATGATTTTCATTTTCTAAAGGGCAAAGACATATAAAAGTGAAAAGTATAACATAACTTGCATTTTCAGGAACAAACAACTGTTGTATGACCCATGAGTGATGAAGTTAAACCATTAGTGAGCTTTGTATGTTCCTCCTTCAGGAATGAAAGGGGATTCATACTGTCATGTGTCAAGCTAAGTGGGTCTAATTTTGCTTTCTCATGCAAGTTTCACACAAGTAAAAGTTTATGTGTTTTTATCCAGAGTTATACCTGATTTATGAAGGTGTAACCAAACACAGAATCAGGCCTTATATTCTAGCTCATAATACAAAAACGCATAAAGCAAAACTTCATTAACTTAAATGTTTATCATACAGTAATTTGGGCTATTCAGTATGGGCTACATTTTGCCCCTGGATATACAAACATGGTTCCTATCATCTTCAGTGGTAGCCAGTCTATAACACCCAGATTTGGTGTTCTATAGATTAGATTTTACAATAAAAAAGTCCCAGAGGTATGTGTGTGATTATAAACTTGCTCCTTTTTACCTCTGAACAGAGTTGTTTTTACAGACAGAACACACAAGTACTGGAGTTTATCAAATACTGTAACAAGACTTATTTTTTCTTGAGAGAACTTTTGAAATACACAGGAAACTGACCATACATTACAGCAATGCAAATGTGATTTAAACTGTATGCTTAGTTTCTTTTGCCACAGGATAATAAATACAAAAAGCACTGCCTTTCCATACACAGTCCACTGTGGCACATGCACATTTATCAAGCATTCTGTAATAGGAAATCAAAAATTCCTTCCTTTTACAACTTTCAGCTGTTGTCAGGGGAAACAGCATGTATCTTTCTGCAATTAAAAAAAAAGTGCTTATTCTGTGTGGTAAGTACAAAGTACACAAAATAAATTTATGAAGCACAGAGGGTTACACATTGAGAAGGCAGCCTTAAAATTTAGGCACATTACAGTAATTAAGGTAACTGTACTGCAATAATCACATTCTTAGTTTTATAGTTGGACTAACAAGCATTATATGCTTTCATCCCAGCCAGCTGATTAATCATTCCCAGCAGAAGCACTTCTATTCATAGCATCTTGAATTGGCCTAAAATACAAAATAAAAATGTATTTTAGAATTTTCCATATACATACAGTACCTGCAGAAATACCAATACATATCTATTTTCTATTAAAAGATATGTATAAAAATGTCTACAGGTCTTGAAATAGTATTTCTTGACACACACAAGCACAGAACTGCATACCCATGCAGACATTTAGAGGGGTTCCAAAACAATTAAAACTTTTGAAGGTAATACAAAAATAAGGAACAAATAATAAGATCTGGTGCTTGCAGTGAAGTCCTTGGAGTACTACTGGCATTGGTAAAATATTATTTGCCAACATGATATTCCACAGGCAGGTCATTCATAATAACCTAGATCAATTTGTGAAGCAAGGCTCAGAAAACACACTAGTTTACAGGTCAGTGAAAGAATATTTTTTCTGGCAAAGGAAAAGATAACTTTAAAGCACTGTTTTTTAACCTGTGGTCTATAGACCCTGGGGGTTTGCAGGCTATGCCTAAGGGAGCCACCAAAGAATTACCATGTTCAATCAAAAGCATGTGAATACCCACACTTACAATTCAAAGGGGTCTGCACCTCCATTCAGAATTTCCAAAGGGGTCTGGCACCTCTAGTCAAAAGTTTTTAGGGGTCCAGAAATTAAAAAAGGTTGAAAACCACTGCTTTAGAGCAATAGCCTGAACCTGCATATTGGGGAGGTTGCCTGACACTGGTCATAGCTATAGGACAGTTTGCTTTCCACAGGCATATGTTTCTTCAGGCTCACATGAGGAGCAAAGTAGGATGTTGCTTGTTGCGCATTACTTGCTCAGTATTGTTGCACATGGGCCAGCAAGAGTTGAGGACCATGATTTTAGAAGCTATGCCATGGGGACAACTATCAACACAATCATTTTATTTTTAAAACCATGTTGTCTGAAATGATGAAAGAATATTAAAAGCCACAGTTGTCATATGTCATTGTATGCACCATATGCTGGGACAAATATTAAATGGAAAAAAGGAGGTTTCTACCCTAAATACAGTAAGGCTTTTGTCAACCTAGAGTTTCTAACTGTATGCGGGTTCATATTTCAACATTCTTTCCTCATATTTTAAATACATCTAAAACAGAAAAATTCTAGTTTACCAGTTGAATGACTGTATCTATGCTCCTGCAACAGTAGTGTTGTTCTGATGACATGGCTGAGTGATTTCAACACACCTTATAATCAATGTTGCATTTGATTTCATTTAGCTATTGTTTACAGGATAGTATTTGGGTACCTGCACTACAGAGAGATTACACAGTGGGCATGTCCTCACAAGCGAGAGCATGCATTTCCTCAGGGACAAATAGCAATGGCACAAATTTGTTCCACTTCCAGTTGTCCCTGGGGAGCACCCCTGTATTGTGCGCTCTGGTGCATGGCAAATTGCCCTGGGTGGGGTATGGGAGGCTGAGGCCAGCACCTGGGTTGGCCCCAGCAGTCTTACCTGTGGTCCTAGGGGCCTCTTGGGGCTGCAGCGGCAGTAATCTGGGCAGGAAGCTGGAGTGTGGCTCTAGCTGGCCAGGCTGTGGTTTTGGGTGGCGCATGCTGCAGCCACGTGAGCCATGCCACTTTTTTTTTGGTGTGTTTTTTTTGACACTGGGATTTCCCGCTGTCAAAAAAAACCTGCCACGCTGCAAATCAGCAGTGTGGCAAATGCATGCACACAAAACACGTGAAGTTTATGGTGCCGCAGGAGGGTTTCCGGCATCACAAACTGCACATGTGCACTTGTGGGGATGCACCCAATAAGCCACTGAATATTCAGGACTTTAACCTTTTAAAATATTGAAAGGGAACAGGGAAATTTTTCCAAAACATATTAGTTAATAAGGAGACAAAGTCCCATTTTTCAGAAGTGACGACACTTAGGGTGGAATCCTATTTCTCTTCACATGCCCAAATGATACTAACCCAGCAGTATAACTACCATTTTTGGCACTTATGGACAATTTGTGATCCAATTCCACATGCAGTGTAGACACATAAGTGTTCATCAGCTACAGGGTGCACTTTGGATGGACATGCACACAACTCTGTATGTGAATACCTGGATGCAATTATGTCGTGGCAAAAACAAGATGGAGGGGGGTACCACAACAGCCCAGTGATTAGGGCACCTGCCTAGGATTTGAGAGTACCAGCTTCTAAACCACACTCAGAGAGGGTATGAACCAACATTTTTCTAACTTCCCAGCACAGTTATCCACCAAACCTCAGGTCAGGCATTATTCAGTGTCCTTTCCAGCCCTCCTCTTGATGCTGAACCACTACACCTTGCATTTAATATTCATTGGCCAAAATGGATAGATAGCACATATTGAAGCAAGGGTCCAGGCTAAAACTTGGGGCCACCCCCCACCTTTCCACAGCAGATGCCATCTCACTGAAACACACATGCTTTGGCTTTTCCTTGTCCTCCTACCTCCTCATATCTCCCTCTCTTGGATGCCCAGGAAGCTAGCAGCTCTCTATCCATTTTACCTAATGACTATGAAATGCAAAATGTAGAAACACCAAGTTGCCCCTGACCTGTTTCCCTTCTGGTTCAATATTTTTCCTTTTGGCTGTTCTACACTACCAGCATCCAACCATTAGTTTTAGTTCTGTGACTAACATTTTCGGGATTTAAACAAGCTGCATACCTTCCAGGGTGGAATAAGATCCAGTAGAGTATAAAAGCCAGAACAGATCCTTTCTGAACATGTTAAGGAGAGGATACGTTGTGCAGGGAGAAGAGACTCTAAGACCCCCAAGAGACATTGATTTGAAGGTACAAAGGGATCTGATGCCCATCCCACAACCACACCTCCTGCCATGCATGTGTAGCATGGCAAAGGGTGTAATTGTTGGGGCTGTGGATCATTTGCACCATCTTGCTTGCAGGAGGAGCCTGGGATCATGATTCAGCATCAGCTGGCAGGGGCCACCCTGAGGCTAAAACCGCTGGGCAGTCCCAATCTTTTCCAGGATTAGCTGACTGGGACTGCTCTGGGGCTCAAGTAATTGATTTCATTTAGCTATTGTTTTCATCAATTCGTTGATTTCATCAGCTGACTGCTGGCTAGGAGGGACCATCCCAGGGCTCAAATTCCTGGTGTGGTCTCTGCCAGCTGATGACAGATCTGGAACACCCTGGGGCTGGAACCTTGGGATGGTCCCAATCCTGATGACAATCAGCTGATTGGACAGGCCCAGGGCAGTCCCAATTTGCCAAGAATGATTTGATCATTGGCTGGTTCTGGGCACCATAAAGGGGCTTGAACTATCCCCACGCGTTTCCGGAGCCAGCCGACAGGCTACTAATTGTCATTCATCTGGCTTTCAAGGTGCGATGGAAACTAGTCACAAAGTTATTCCACATATTTTGTGTAGTAACTCTGTGGCTGGTTTCCTGTTTCATTGCACATTTAATCCCCTGAACATTTGGCTGGTTTACACCTTAAGATGTGATTAACTGGTTATGTGGCTTGAAATCCACATAAGTAGTCCTGAATGCCACTTACATCCTTAAAACATAAGTTAATTTGGGCCATAAGAGTCTAAGTCCTATTGACTTTTAATAAGATCAGGAATGTGCGTGCCTTTGAAAATTTTACCCAAACTAACCAACTGGAAATAAAATAGAGCTATATTTGCTGTATAATAGTAAACAGTTTAGAAAATCTAGGTTCAAAATGTCCCTTTTCTTAACTAGCCAATCTATCACAGACTTTTGGGAAACAGCTAATGTCCTGGGTCTCTCTTCTTTATAATATACCTCAAAAAATAAATTTGCAATGAAGAAATAACATAAGACTTATACATGTTAGTAAAAATGACTTCTATTATCCAGGACAGCTTGGGACAAACATGCTTGAGTTTTGCTAGCTCAAAGCAAGATTCAGGAATGTCTAACTCATCAGGTGACTTTGAAACAAAGCTCAATCTTCTACTGTTCACAAAAATTCTTTGTTGACTTGCTGCGAGACTGAGCCAACTAACAAGAACACTTCTGTTCTAAGAAGGAGCGATCTGGCCTGTCAGAATGGTAATATTCATGTAAACAGTGAAAAGAAATATTATGAGGAAAAAAAGGCAATGCACATAGAGTAGCTTTCACATTTCAGAAAGATGCTGGAGTTCAAATGTTGTTATTAATGTAATCCTGGAACCTTAAACAAGAAATAAACTTCAAACCCTATTAGGATTTGGGGAATAACAGAGATGGAGAAAACAAAATTAACTCTTTACTGACTGTTTGTCCAAATAGGGTATTCAAACCCACTAAATTTTATATTTATGATGTATTATGTAGAAAGTGAAACACTTAATTTAGTTTTGATTCTTCAATTATACTCAGTAATGAATGCATGCAAAAGCATGTTCCATACACAAAAAAACCAGTCCCATAACACTGAAGCTCATTGTCCAATGAGCTCCAAGCAGGCAATTACTATGCACATGTGGAATACCAGGTACTTTAAAAGAAGGAACTTATATTGTACTTTTTGCAATTGTAAGACCAGGCAATCATATTTAATTTTCAACTTGTAAGAAAAACATATTCTACTAAGATCTGTGAGTTCACAAATATAATATACTTAACTATAAATGAGTAAGATGCTCCAATAGAATCTTGAAATTGTATCTGTAACCATGAATACACTTCAATCTAGATGGGCATTCAGATTTTATAAAATGTTAGCTTTGAAAATATAGCTAGGTATTTTAATATGGGTTCTTCTTCTCAGAAAAAAAGAAACCCCCAGACTAACGCGTACTGCTTACAGTCACTTGTCAAAAGCAGTAAAGTGACACCTTACCTTGTAACAACTCAAAAGAAAGAAATACTGACCATCCGACTGTTTTATTTTAAAAAAAAAAAAAAAAAAAAAAAGCACAAGAAAAAAAGGACTTTCAGTTTACAATTTTCATTCAAAACATGGCTATGACTTATTAAAAGGTATTTAAAATGTACATGCTATGCTTCCCTTCAATTGTTTTACCTTTTACAATGGTGTTTCCTTTTTGTAATTGAAGCTTGGGTCATTGCTCTCAATCTGAAGTTTTAAGGCTTGCTTAAGGCTTAATTCTGTCTCTGCAGGAGGATAGCCTTCCAAAACTTCCTGATGTCCTCTGTCCTGTACTGTTCGTGGGACAGAAACTCTCCCAAGAAAAACCTGATTGCTCTGAAGATGATAATTTGGGTTTGTCATTATTCCATTTCTCTTCTTCTGTTCCCCACTCTGTTGGTGAATTAAGAATTGTTGCTGAGATCGACCAACTTACTGCTGAGCTGGAGGGACTAAAATTTTGCACTGAGGCTCTGCTGGCATTGATTTAAGTGGCATACTAGTCCCAGATTTGGCAATAGGTCCTCGTTTATCAAACTGAGTCATTTCATATTCTAAAACTTTTGGTTGAGAGGAGCTGCTCTGCTTAATCTTTTTCCCAGCAGAGCCAGATTTGCTAGAATTTTCTGTCTTCCCTCCTTTGTTTGCTTTAGTTGATTTCAAACTGGGTTTTACTTGGCTCCATTCAAATTCACTACTTGGTGAATTATGGTTCTGACTTAATGAATGAGTAGTGGAAGAAGGAGAAACAATTGACTGCCTGCTTCTGCTACGTGGCAGTGAATGTTGCTGTATTTGTTCCGTAAATGACATACTATGGAAACTATCAATGGGCACTGTTTGTGCGGTTGCTGTAGATGAGGTGGTACGTAGAGAAGAGTTTTTGGAACTTTTCAGGGAATTATTTGATAAGGATGATTTCTGACGGTCAACTGTAGAATCTGGCGATTCTGAAGGAGAACTGAAAGCATGAGCAGGCCCATTAGACAAACCACGCATAGTAGGCTGCAAATCACCTCCACCAGTGCTCCCTGAACTATTTGATTTTATTGTTAATGACTGCATTTTTGATGAGACTGACTGCAAGGGCTTTTGTTCCATTGTGTGGACTGGAGATGGAGTGCAGCCATTTAGACTAGATGCACCATATTTTTCCAGTAATTTAATAATTTGAGAATGTCCATTTTTGGCTGCAACACGCATAGCAGTGCGTCCAAACTGGTCTGCATGATTTGGATCAGCACCATGTTCCAGTAAAATTTGCACAACATCAATGTGTCCTTCTTGGGCTGCAATGCAGAGTGCAGTAGCACCTTGATTACATGTATGGTCAACTACGGCTCCATGCTCAATCAAAAGCTGAACTACCTTCACATGACCTTGCCATGCAGCAGATTGCAAAGCAGACCTCTTCTCATTATCTGCAGCATTTACATCTGCATGGTATGTTATCAGTAACTGCACCATCTCCAAATGGCCCTGCCAGCAGGAAACATGAAGTGCGGTCCTTCCCTCAGCATCACTTGCTTCTACATTTGCACCATTTTCTAAAAAATACTCAGCCATGGTAAGCTGATTTTCTAAAGCCAAGATATAGAGAGTTGGCCGACCATCAGCATCTTTGTAGTTCACATCTGCTCCATGGCTAAGAAGCAGTTCAACTATATCTCTGTGACCTTCTAGGGCAGCAACACGGAGAGCATTTCTCCCATCATAGCCTCTCTGATCAAGGTTAGATTTATTTTCCAGTAATATCTGTACACAATCATAGTGACCTTCTTGTGCAGCCAGTATGAAAGGTATACGCCCATCATTATCAATTTCATTTGTTCTAGCACCTTGTTCTATAAGTGCTTCGCATATCAGCCTGTGGCCTTCAAAAGCTGCCATGTGCAAAGGTGTCCATCCAGCATCATCTCTATGATTTTCATCTAGCCCTCTGTCCAGCAGAGTACGCACTACTTCAACATTACCTTGTGCAGAGGCTATACTAAGGACTGTTCGCCCTTCGCTATCAATGCTATCTACAGCTGCACCCCAAAATAAAAGAGTATTTACAACTGAAGCATGGCCCATGGAGGCTGCTGCAAGAAGGGGTGTACGACCATTGTTGTCAGTATGATCCACATCAGCTCCACCTTCTAAAAGTAAGTCAACAACATCTACATGTCCTTCATACGCAGCTACCAGCAATGGAGTCATACCATCTTTGTCACAATGATCAACTTCAGCACCACGGTCAATTAAAAGGCTAACTACTGAAGCATGTCCCTTACTAGCAGGTACACAAAGTGCAGCAACAGACAGAGCAGTCCTTCCATCCACGTCCTCATGATTTACTTCTGCACCATGGTCCAGCAGGTGCTCCACAATCTCTTTGTGGCCCATATATGCTGCTGCAATCAAAGCTGTTCGACCTTCATTATCAGCTTTGTTGACTTCAGCACCATGCTGTAGCAAATTCAGAACTATATCTTCATGTCCTCCCCAGGCTGCTGCTCTTAAGGCTGTTCGACTGTCAGCATCTGCACAGTCCACTTTTACTCCAGCGTAAAGAAGTGCAGAAACCACTTCAGTGTGACCCCCCCAAGCTGCAGACCGTAATGCTGTCCAACCATCATGATCAGTGTGATTCACATTAGCCCCACATCCAATCAAACAATTAACAACCTTGGTATGTCCTTGTCGAGCAGCTAAAGTAAGTGCTGTTTGCCCGTGAGTATCTTCTATTTCTAAATCTGCTCCCCTAGAAACAAGTAAATTAACTACATCAAGATTGCCACTATATGCAGCATTTGCCAAGAGTGTTCTCCCATTTGAATCACACTGGTTAACTGATGCTCCATTATCTAACAGAGTCCTAATGGAATCTTCTCTTTCCAGAGCCTGCCGTACAATGCAAGATGTTCGGTCATCTTCACTGTTGACATGAGCACCAGCTTTTACTAGCAGCTGCAGTACTTCCTGTTCTTTAGGGATTAAAGTGGATAAAGAGTCTTTGACAGGTGTGCCGTTCCATATCATCCACAAAGCCAACTCAGAAGTCTCTAACTGCAAATTTGAGTTAATTAGATGCAATGCAAATTCTTGGGCTTCTAACGGTGTCAAATCCTTGGCTCGACAGGTATAACTCATTGCTAGCATTCTATGTCCTTCTGCGGCATTACACAAGTATTTCTGCGTACAGTGCTTTACATCCAGCAGCCATTCTGCAAAACTGTAGTGAAACAAAATTTTTGTATTTCCTAGCCCATCAACAAGAACTTTTGATAGAACATCTAATTTGCGTTGAAAATCTTCCATAGTCAATGTCATGTTTTTGGTCCACACTGCGTGATACAATTCTGTTGTGGTCAGTGGCCTACAAGCTGCAAGAATCACGTTCAGAATAGGCTGCACCTTTGCAAATTGTTTTCTCACAAAAAGTCTTTGACAGAGCCAGAGATATAGGCCATTTAACGTTCCAGGAATGTCACGGATCTCTCTTAGCATAATAAAATTTTCTACAACTCCATCTAGAACGCGTTCTAGATACAAAAAGCAACCACTACTTTTGATGTGAAGCTGGTTCAACATTTCTGCAGTTTCTTTAGTAAGATGCTGTCTCAGCGCTTCTTCTTGATCTAGACGATGGAGAATATATTGTTGCACATCTTTCACAATATATGCCTTTCGGAGATCATCCAGACTTATTTTTCGAAAACCTATTAAAAAGACAAAAAAAAAGGGATAAAGTTCAATAAATATTTTTTCAGGTTTAGCTTCAGAATGGTTTTGATCATTCAAGACTCTCAAAAAGGAAGACTTTTGGATAGGAAGTCTGGGGAGTATGAACAACAACAATGCATTTATCATACCACAGATGCTAAACCTAAAGAGGCTGAGAATTTTACTATGATACTGTACCTCTAATACATATTGTATCATACTCTACGAACACAAAAAGTATACATAAAGAAACATTCTTAAATAGGATATTGAAGTCAGGTGTTTTCTGTCTTTAAGAAAATGTCAGGTACCTTAAAAGCACATGAATACATTATCACAACTATGAAATAATGACATGCATCCTTTAACAGCTACAACACTGTCTAATTCTGAAGTTTGAGCAATTTAGAAAAAGGAAAAGAAAGAGCACCAAGGCTAATATTGAAGAAGATGACAGGCAACACCGACTAGGAAGAAATATTTTTTAAATCACCAGGCCTGTAAAATTTATGCTCAAGAATCCTAGAAGAGTTGATTGAGATGACATCTGGTACAGTGATATTAATTTTAATGAAGTTTAAAACATGATGCAAATTCTGAAAGACTAGAAGAGTGCTATTACTGTGCCAATATTCAAAGAATGGCAAACAGGATGAGGTAACTATAATTTAGTTTCATCAATTCCATGCCAAATTACACAAGTGCTGATACAGGATACAACTGATAAAATAATAAGGCTAGCAATATAATAATTCCGATTAATATGATTTTATGCAAAATAGGCCTTATCAAATAAACCTGATTTTAACTGTTTGATGAAATTACAGGTATGGTTAATGAAAGTAACTGTAAAGACATAGTGTGCTCACGTTTCTGAAAAGCATTTCCTTTTGTACTATATACCACCCAATTAAAAATAAGCACTATGCAACATCAATAAAACACACAATGGATAGATTCAGAACTGGCTGACAGGTCTCAAAAAATAGTAGTCAGTGTGAAACTGTCATCAAATGTGAATGATTCTGGTTGGGTTCCACAAGGACAGGAATTAGGTTTCACTCTATTCAACATTTTCCTGATAAATATTACATCACTGACCAAATTTGCAGAGGACACAAAGACTGATGGAGTGGTAAGTATAATGTGGATAAGGCAGTCGTCCAAAGAAATCTATAACTCTTGGTAACTTAAGTCCATTGAAATGTGCGTTAACACAAACATAAATTAAGCAAGTAGGAGTAAGGAATACAGGCCATGTCTGTAAAATGGGGATTCATACCCTAGAAAGCAGAGACTCAAAAAAGGAAAAGCAATTCAATTCCTCTTTAATAGGGACCTACCTAAGTCACAGCGAGATAAAAGGTTTTTCATGGACCACAGAGCCAACTTCATAAGCATTTTACGGTGGCCCTGATTGGCAGAGGGTGCCTTCACTCATTCTGCATCACTACTGCTTTTTGGGGGGTCAATTTTGTGGGAAATTGCAGCCAGTGCTGGATTTCCCAGCAACTATGAACAATACTGTTTTATGCAGTTTCCACAAAATTCACAAAACCACAATTTAGGTAGGTTCCAAGTCATGAACTCCCAGTGCAATTATGTGGCAAAAATGTGATACTCTGATGTATAAACAGGAAAACAATGAGTAAGTACAGGGATGCGATTTCATATGATATTGTTCAGACCCATACTGATAATACACTAGAATTAAAGGCTGCATTCAGATATTTAAAAAAAAAGAACCTGGCGTTTTACTTTAAACCCACGCATGCCCAGGAGAGGCAGCACCTTCGTTGGACCCAGCTTGCCTGACATCTGTATAGATCAAGTGCTTTAGTGGGGCTTTTTTGGTGCTCTTATCTAATAACTGACTGAACCAGCTTTTAGCTAAAAGCGCCAAAAGCCCTGTTGAAGCGCCCAATCTATACAGATGCTGCAGAGCCAGGCTGAAATAATGTGCTGTTGCTTTGGTTAAGCCCTTTTTTTTGTTTGATTTTTTTAACGTCTGCAAGCAGCCCTAGTATATACGTTAAAAAGGATGATGAAAAATAAGAGGAAAAAAAGAAAACAACCACTGAAATAATTTCAAGGCTAGAGAAACTGCATTACAGCATGACACTTGAAGAGCTTAATTTGCTTCGTGTATCAAAAAAAATGACAGGTGACTTGATAGCTACACAAATCACTTTATGGGGAGAAGTAGCAGGTGCAAGATATTTTTAATGTACTAGACAAAGAGATAATAAGAACCAATGGCTAGAAGGTGAAGCAAAGTATTTTTCTTAACAAGGGTGATTAAATAATAAAATAAACTATTAAGGAAATGTGTGATTATCCTATCGATACTTTCAATCAAGATTAGGTATGCCTCTTGGAGACACTAGCCAAACAAGTTATTAGGTTTGATGCAACGGTTGCTGAGTGAAATTTAGCAGCCTTTAATACACATAAGGTCAGACTAGATGATCTAATGGTCCCTTCTGGCCTTAAGCTTTTTGAATCTGTAACAAATTTTGTGCTCAAGTCTTAGCAAGCCTGGGGCTATCTAATAAAATCCAGTTTAAAACAGTAAAAACAAGGATCTAAATATTACCCAGTGGAATAAAAATAGTTGTTTTTCCCCCTTATTTATATGTAATACTGGTATCTGCTTTGTATGCTGTTTGCTCTTATGCAGATGTTTAATAAAGACCTAGATAAATATTTCAAGCCTTCCCCACAAGAATACCTAGAAACTTTGATCTGCTGGCTGATAGCTGCTTTTAGCAAATGTCAAACTTCTATACAAGTTTAAAGAAAATGTAGACAAATCTGAATGTTTACATTGATGAATGGGATAAGGACAACTGCAATTAGCAGTGCTGCCTTCTGAAAAATAAAATTTTAGTATACATTAATGCTCAGAACAAAATACAGTGCAAATTTCAGAAAGAATACAGTTTTAATATTTCATGAAATAGCTTCTTGAAAACAATTCAGACAACTCTGGTATTCGAAAAGACTGTTCATATTAGAAGAAATGATGCTTAATGAAGGCATAATAATATGGACCATTCTAAAGGTAAATATAAATACAATCCATAGATGATAGGATGATCATCTTATTTTCCCTAAAAGTCCTTAAAATATTGAAAGGAAACATTGGAAATTGCACAGAATATGCTTCTGCAAATGAACGTGAGAGATGTATATAAAAAGAACAAAAAAATCACCCCCCCCCCTTCTTAGATATGTGACCCATTATAATGGAACCAAGTTTCTCTCAGTTATCTTCCTGTTTATTCATGAAAGGAAGAATGGAAATTATTCTCTATACAAACATGCTATTCTTAAAAACAAATGAAAAATATTCTTGCAAATTACAGTAGCCTCCATGCTCCCAAGAGTGTAACAGGCAGGTAGAATGGAGACATGTGATTTATAATTACATGCATTACCAAGGTCTCTTATTGAAAACATGGTTTCAACAGTGCTAAGTTTTACATTTGCTATACATGCACCATTTTTTTTTTTAATAAAACATTTCATTGTTTGTGAGACACTATTCTGGAAACTACAGAAATCTGAGAAGCTACAGAAGTCAGAGAAACAGTAATTTACATTGCTCAGTTAAAAGATATATTTTAGGCCAGAACTGTACTTCGCCACTCCAGGAACAGAAAATAACCTAATCCCTCCAGTGTAGCAACTTGTACGTATTTCCTTAGTCAGCGAATTTGCCCAAAAATCTTTTCCTTTTCAAACCAAAAACAGTTGTTAAAACCCAAATGATCTGGGGTACAAGCAATCATGCGGCATCCAATTCAGTCCAACTTTGGCCATACCTCCAAGGAGCAAATACTTTAAAATACTACTTTGAAAAATGGCCTTGTTTAGACCTATGTTTATTATGTTAAAAATGAGTTTCAGAATAATCTGCTCAGATCATGGTTCTAACTGCAAATTCTGCTGAGGAGCTAAGAATGGAGCTGCCCTCTTTCCTTCTTGAGCATCTTTACTAAAGGTTCTGGACCTTAAACTAGCCCCTTTGTTTTCTGCTCAGCCCTTTTGCTTTTATTTGCACAAATATTGTTGACAAGAATTTTGTGCACAATTTTGTCAGCACTGGTCAAGGAAGAACACAGTTCACTTCTCTCCACTAACTATGCTAACTCCATAAGACTAACAGCAGTAACGTCAATGGAACAGTAACCTTTTTTAAACAATAAGTCTGTTGACACAAATCTGTTGAGTAATGAAGTCCTAATTTTATATAGCCACTTTTCATACCCAAACTACACAAATAATAGTGCTTTACCTTGCAGACTGAAAAAAACGTGAAGAGCAGAGGAGAAAGAAAACGAAACAAAACATAATTGCCGTTTCAGGATCTTTTCCTAAATGAAAAGCAAATTTTTTGAAACCTTCAAAGACTATAAATTGTAAACACTATCTATATATGCCATAGTCCATCAAAAGTCTGCTTTAAATAATGTCTTAAGATGTTCTGCTGAATGGGGTGATTCATTACTGATTTACAATCCTGGAGCTGCATTATATACTACATATTAAAATATTCTGTACCCAATGTTGCAAAACCTCATTTGCCCATGTCAAGCAACAAATTTCCTTGACTGAGTACAACCAATGTAATTAGTTTCTGCAGACTCTAGCCTTTCATTTTAAAAGAAAAGGAAGTTTCTACCATACACTAGGAAAACTTAAATATTGCATAAATCACATAATGAGTATAGTCATGTCTGTCACACTGCCAGGTCTGTACAGGGAAGTGCTATTCCACTCAGCTGAGTGAATGCACGGGAAGATAAATCTGTTAGTCGCTTCTCTCTAGTTCTTTATTATCTGGCTTTCTAAGGTAACCTTCTGCTCCTCCTGACCAGAGGCTGACGCCTCCTGACCAGCTGAAGCAGTTCCCTCCTGCAAGCTAGGAAACAAAAAGTACACAATCTTCTTAATCCCCGCCATCAAAGGAAATAAAGATTCCAAAAGCTCCAGTGATTCTAAGGAAAGGAAATTGTTGGAGGCAGTATGGAGGCCCTCCCCATGGACTAGAAAGTCACACTGCAAGTCGAACAGCTAGAAACAGAAGAGAAGAAGATCTTATCTGGGAAGTGCTCCAAATCCACTTGGGAGAGAAGAGCTGAGGCAGACACTGAAGTTCTGAAATGATGCTGCTGAAAGATAACACCTACAATGGGGAAGATGACTGATAATTGGGGATGGGAAGAAAAGTGTTAAAATGAGAAGAGAATTAGTTGAGGGAACTGAAACAGAACTGATTAAATTGCTAGAAGAGGAAAGAACTACACTCCCATTCAGTAATGAATGAATGTGTATCATCTCTTTTCACCCTCATGTATTAGAAGGATGAACAGCCCTGACAAGCCCATTTTTTCCTCCCTGCCGTTATTCTTCAGAGACCTAAAATCAAGTTCTCATCTATGGTGAGTATTGGCAGTAAAGAGTCTCTGTGCCAATATAGTCACCACATATTTGGTTATCTGATGGAAAGGATGTAGTTTCCCTGCTTTTGGCAGGAAATGAGTTTAGGACTGACCCTAAAGTCACTGTTAGATGCAGCAGAAGATTGCTTCCAACAAGCAAGTGTTGTGCTAGAGTGAGAAAGATGTTTTAGCTAAAAATGGAGTAACGTCATTATTCTTAGAATGGTGTCACATATTCACTTGTGACAGGTACAAATCACTGGAGTGTAGTGACCTATTAAAGTTAGTATGTATTTAGGAGATAAGGGCTTTGTTACACATTGCATTTTGAGCTGCTGTCCCCAACCTGCACAGCTGTGACTTGCTATTAGAGGGCTAGAGAGCAGGAGCCTGACTAGAAGCTACAGCTTTGAGTTGCTACTACAGGGCTGGCGAGCCAGGACAGGCTTCTATCCCTGCGCTAGATGGAGGTGAGAGATGGGTTGAAGGAGGTGGCAGCATGAAGCTGGGAGGTGGAGAGTTAATGGCATGGGGGGTTGAAAATGAAATGAGAAGTGGAAAGGAAATGGGGGTGATGGAAGGGTGGTGAAATGAAGGAAATCAGCCATTGAAGGAGAAAATAAAAAGAAGTAAAAAAAAAGAATTTAAAAAGAAAGAGGAAGTAAATTAAAGAAGGTTTTCATGTTTTATTAATTCGGATTTGAGAACTTAACATGAGCTAAATTGCTTGAATGTGCATCTGTTCTAGTTTTAACTGAATGTGTGACACAATAGGGGCCCTAATATCCTTCCTATCCATAGAAACTGGGAAGAATAAGCGTCCACCCCCTTTTTTATCACCATTCTTAAATATCATATAAAAATAGACTGCATCATGCTTAAAGTGCCCTGGATATAATGGGTAGAATAATGGGTAGGATTGACCCTGTCGGGTATTTAAGCCCAAAGAGATTTAGATACTTGAGAAGTTCAGGAAAGGCACAAAGTACTGCCATGCAATCTTAACTCTGGACTAACATTTTTTGTCATTTAAACTTTTCATTGTTTACGTAAAAAAAATGTTTTATAGGAATTAGTGCTCATTTACATAGGTTTATTATCTTGTTTTGCAGCTGAGATTCTACTGTAGTTTGGTAAAGGTAAGGGATGACACAATTCCTAAGCATCTAGCCCTGTTTTGTGCATACTTCATTACAGTGGAATGGGGACTACAGTTGTGCACTGAATTTTTTGGAGCATACAAGTAGTAACAGGGTTGATAAGAGATATCAGACATGATCTCTGTCCCAAAATCCTGACAGATTTAAGCCCATAAAAGACTTGTCTCTCTCTTTCTCTCCCCCATCCCCTTCTTCCTTCCCCATCCCTCTTGTCCAGAAGGACTCAGAGGATGCAGAGGACTCAGACCACAACAGGGGAGAAATGCCTCCCCAAATCCCAGCACCTGCACAGGAGGCAGAGGGACTCAGACACCTACATAGAATGGAAACCTCTCCCTCCCTAAAACTGGTTCCCACGTGGAAGCAGGGAGAAGGGGACAGATTCCATCTAAAAGGATCTCTCTCTTCAGCAGATCTGAGTTCACCTAGAGGAGAAGTTAGAGAGGCTCATGGCATTTGGAAAGGCAGTGACCCCCAGTGCCAGTAAATCGTGTAAGGACAGAATAGGGACTTAAACCCCTATCCCCATTCTCCTCTACTCACAATGCCACCTACCTAATCCCCTAATCTTCACACCTTCCCTTGATCCCCAAGATTTCTCTCTTCCCCTACCATTCACATTCTTCTTCTCTCCTCTCCATAATCCTGTCTCCTAGTCATAGCCTCAAACTCTCCCTCATTCTTCCTTCATTATTACATCTGTTAATTTCCTTCCTCTCCCACCATGTATGGCCAAGTAATTTAAGTTTTTAAAAATGCTTGTAACACTGTCTGAATTTTCTGTAGTACTTGGATTGTATTTCATTAAAATAAAACAGGAGTGCTCAAACTCTGGCCAGCAGGACTCCCTACAGGTAGGCAATTTGGCAAGGGGGTGGAGAGTAGGAAGGGAGAGAGAGGGGAGCAGTGGCAATAGTGCCTCCATCCTCCACTTCCAAATTTTCAAGCTCCCTGTGGGAGGTTGAAGCAAGGACATACCCACTCCCCTCTGCACAGCCAGATTGGGCCAAACCATGCCCCTTCCTCCTGCCTCCCACAGAGCCAGGCCAGGGCTAGGCTAAGCCCCCTTTCCCTGCACGGTCAGATGGGGCTGGATTGTCCCCCTGCCTTCCCTCTGTGCAGCCAGATGGGCCCATGTGTCTGCCCTGGGTGCCTGACTGGGACCACAAACCAACCTGTATATGGACCAGACACTGCTCAACTGGCCCACCAGATGAAAAGGTTGGGCACCACTGAAATAAAATATTCCTTTCTGACAAAGGAAACAAAAGAACACAAATCAGTCTCCTCCCCCTAGTCCTCCTCACCTTCTGATTTTTATCAAGAGTCCACTTTGCCCTGACACTGGTTGGCTATAGATCAGGTTCAATGGCTATTTCATAGTTCCTTGAGCCACTTAGCTCATACAAAAACTTTTAGCCTAGGAACCCTTTGGGGTTCATTCAGTCCAGGCATGTGCTATATAAGCTATCCAAGTCAACAGATATAGCAATATAAGCTACCTGGCTTGATTTACCTGTTCTCAAGCTCTCTTTTGAATACTGAATTCAATGTTGTGTTGTCAAAAAGATATTGGAGGCCGTGTGTGTGTGTGTGTGGGGGGGAGCAAACCTGAGAGACTGAAACTATGTTGGGCACAAGCAGAACAAGAGTTTTAGTTAGAAAAAAGTGCAAGAATCTGCCAACATTAAAAAAGAGCTACTTTTGGTTCTGTTTTTCAGGGAAGTATCTTAGAAATCTCTTGTTTGTTAGCCTAAATTTCTAACACTAATCTTATCCTATATCCCAGTTAAAGTACACCATATTTCAAGGTAATCTGAGCAAGCAACTTAATTAAATTGTGCCGAATAAGTTAACCCCCAAACAAGTACTTTACAAAAATAAATCTCATTCAGTAAAACAATTTTAAAAAGCTTTATAGAGGGACAGGCAAAAGTAGAAGAATTAAATTAGATTCTAAAATATCTGTCACTACCTAAGACCCAAGTCAAACAAAACATTTTTGTCTAAACATTTATCTACAAAAAGGTATTTTACTTGTCTAAACAAAAATCCTACAAACTTGTTTTCCAACAGCATTAGACACAATAAGTCACTTCATTATTAGGCTTCCATGGATGAGAAGCATCAAAACATTATGAGAAAGCTCATTTTGTTTCAGATACATTCCCACGAATATCTTAAGCTCAGCAAAAACAGGAAAGTAGCAGACAACTTATAGTCCCACGACCCTGCTTTCACATTGTTCACATTTTTCTTAACACACATCATTTTCTACCCAATGGGAACTCCAATATACATTTCCCCAATTTATTAAATGTCTTGCTAGCTCTGTAAACCCATTCTAAATATAGTTTTTCTGGCATCCTACTGAGTTCTTGGGTCACTGAAATTTTTTTTCCAGCTATATACATACTTTAAGAATAAACCACCCCTTTCAGACCCTTATACAACAAATATGTGCTATTTATATAGACTACATTAAATACTTAATTTTTCCTAGCATGGATATTTTTATTTTAGTTCTACATGGACTTTTAAACTAATTTTTAAATATATTTTGTTCACTTCACCAAATAGATCTTAAATATTTAATCTACATGATAAACAAATGCGGACATATTTTAGATATGAATAATTTAAGTGGCTGATCTAAGCAAGATCTCAATTAGGTATTTATACAAACACAATCTCATAAGGAAATATGCACGAAACAGAATAATGTCCACCTGAAAAATGAAATGCTGCATTAATTTTTGTATCTGCAAATTTACAGCATAATATACCTTCTACACGCTAATCATATCCTACACAAATCTATTAACTACCTACCAATTGTTTACAGTTAAGAAGTGTAAGTTTCTTTTCTTTTAAAAGAAAACAGAACCTCATTTAAGTAAACATTTGCCATGTTAATCAGAGCAGGGAGGGAAGCAAAAAATCAAATAGCTAATTAAAAGTTACACCTGTGCACCAACTAGGAACATTTTGCTGTGTTTTAGCCTCTTTGCATGTGTGTGAATGTTTTTAAACTTTAGTATAACAGTAGATATATTTTACAAATATAAAGATATTTGAGAAAAATGGTATCTTATAATTAAATTGTACAGTTCACAGTTAAGCCTCCCACCTCTGAAGCTCTTCCAATAACATGAAACTACTTTAAAGTTTTTTTTTTTGTTTTTACTCTTTGATAGAAACTGTAGGACATCTTTGGTTGTCTTTTCATGAAAGAACCTCTCTTAAAACCTAGTCTCAAGCTACTTTATGCTGTGAAGTAGACAACTGAAAAGGGGGAAAATCTCATTTCTCAAACCGACAATTAGCAGTAGTTGAATGGTTGTGTTTTTTACTATATGTTACCAAAAAGTTTGAAATTCCCCAAATTTTAGTTAGTTGTATACACCCTTAATATGTGGGTCTTCACTTTTTGGAGGTGTAAAGAATAGGCTGGGAGGAACAAAAAGAAGTCCTGTCAAATCTCTTAATACTAAATTGAGATCACAGGAGGACATTTTTAATCTGGGAAAACAGATAAACAAGGCCCTTGTTAAATCTAGCCACTAAAAATAGTGGGGTGGGGAAGGGAATGTTGTGAGCCTGAATAAGAAAACATCCAGATATTGCTGCTAATTCACCCTCAAGGAGCTGATGGATAATCCTAATGGATTTAAGGATAGTAGGTAGTCTAAGATAATAAAATAGGTGTCTCTGAGTTAGACACAGCACTGAGCTGCTCAAATAGAAAACCTTTTCCATATTGTTTCTTAAGTACAGTGAAAGTTTTCTGCTATAAACCAAGGTTTTCCAGCTTTTGGCAGAACAGCCTTTTTGGTAGCTTTTAGCCTGCTAGACTCCAGACAGCCAGACTGGATTTTAGTTTTGCAAAACTCCAGACAGAACACATAGATGTCATGGGAGGCTGAAGTGAAAAGTTCATCAGACATGAGTAACAACAATGCAGGCTGTGGGCATCTCATTCATTGAGGCTAAATCTTGTCTGGAGTTTCCTCTGGGCTGCTCAGGTAGTTCACAAGATGTAAGAAGCTGGCACTGTGTTCTGCTCTTCAGTCAAAATAATTATTTTCAAGTAGCCTCATACTCATGAAAGATATTCTACAGAATCAAATGTTTGATAGTTTATTTGTCTGCTGAACTGATTCACTAAGGCATTTTGCAAGCTTGGACTATGTAGAGACATTGCTTAATTTAATAATAAATGCCTCAGTCCCAGAAAAATTAAATAATTTTGCTCCTTCTTGTTAACATAATATCTTGTTGCTTCTTCCATCATTTGGGCTGCACATTCCCATAGCAAGAACAGAAATGATACAAAGCTTACAGCCACATCTAGAACTCATAAATACAAAAGGCCACATACCTAAGCCTGAAACATGCTCTTAGGGATACCACTTGGTGAACCTGAACCTGTAAATACAAGCAGTCCTCGGATCTATGACACAATTGGTTCCTGAAAACCGCATCTTAAGTCGAAACATTGTAACTCGGAACCAATTTTCTCATGAGAAACACTGTTATAAATGGGGGATTGGTTTCTGAACCAAGGCCCGATACACTATTTACACCAAAAGTACCCCAGAATTTTGAACTCGATCAATTATAATGACTAATATAGCTACATTAATATATTTATATAGTAAATATAATCATATTGATTTGGAAGGACTTCTTTGAGGTGACTTTGCTGGACACTTTGAAGGGCTCTTGGTTGGACTTTTGGAAGGGTTCTTGGCTGGAGTCTTGTCAGGAGTCTTGGCTGCAGGTTTTTCTAGAGTCTTGTCTGATTTCTTAAAGAAAGTGTCCAAGGAAGTTTGGACAAATTCTCCAGGGAGATGAGTGATGCAGAGAACTTCTTCGCTGGCATGGCATTGCATCGGATCAAGCGTTGTAAGTTGAAACTGGCATTGTAAAGTTGAAATAGGCTATCAATCTATAAATGTTGTAAGTGCAAAATGTAACTCAAAATGTTGTAAGTCGAGGACTGCCTGTAACATGATACAGTGTGATCTGGAATTTCTCTTTTTTGTAAATAAGATCTTGTTAAATCTGAGATCAGTATGGCTTCCATCCTTTGGATCAGTGACTAGCCGGACAAGAAGATTTTGGTCCGACTCCTGCTGGTGACTACTCTACAATGGCATGCAGGCAGAACTAAGGTACTGGCAGAATGGTAGGGTTAGGGCCAAGCTTGAAGGGGAAAAACCAGAAGAATCTGTGCCTACAGCAGCATATCACCTTTCCTAGCCTGGAATGGAAAGGAATCTCATCATTCCTTCGCTGTGATGAAATATCTGTAAAACTCACTGAAAGTATGTCTTTCATCCTGCATTAATTCCAGCTGACAAACTGTAACCAGCTCTTATTGCTATTAGTTACTCTAAGCATGCTCAACCTCTAGCCCAAAGGCCAAATGCGGCCAGGGGAGTCATCCCCCATGGGACTCTCCATGGGTCCAGAAATTTGGCAGTGGGGGAGCAGTGGCCAATAATATAGCCACCCTCCCCCTGTCAATCCCCAATCCCTGTGGCCAGTCAGAGCCAAGCTACACTCCCCGGCCATGCCCCACGCC
>NW_005842425.1:211898-217923 GCF_000455745.1 Alligator sinensis
GGACTGGAATGGGCCATACCCTCGTCATCCCCCACCTCCCCCTCACCCCACGGGGCTAATCAAGCTACTTCACCTTCCCCCACCACCACCCAATGGGGTCAGTTCAAGCTACTTGCCTCTGCAGGACTGTACTGCAGCCATTATGTCCCCTGCCCCCATCCAAGAAGCCAGCTAGTGCCTACCCCAGGCCCCGGACTGGGGTCACCAGCTGGACCTGGCCTGTGAATGGACTGGACACTGCTGATCTGGCCCACCAGGAAAAAGGTTGAGCACCACTGAGTTATTACATTAGCTCAAGTGGCAGAAATCTGAAAGTTACCACTGTGTTGATGAGCCAGGTGAGTGTCAATATATAATGCACTATGGAAAGTTTGGGAGTATTTTAAATATAGGAAAGTACATATCAATATGCATTAAGATAAGGCTGCAGAGATAATCACACAAAAGTAAAAAACGGTAGTTACTAGAAGAGAAACAAATTTATGTTCATCAGAGAACATAATAAGGAATAGCTTGCTACTTCCCTCATTTATTCTGAGAATCAAATTTACATCACTAAATACAGATCTTCTATTTCAGGGGTGCTGCTATTATGCAACGTGTAATGGGGGTCTTACTCTCATTCCTATATGGAACAACACAGATGTGGCAGAGCATATGGTACCAACATAATTCGCAACCTCCCAGAATAGATTAACTACTTTCTTAAAATGTCAATTCTTAAAATGTAACATATTATAGTTGTAAGGAAAAGCCTGTATGCATTTATACTATCATTCAGTTGTCCAGTTGTTGAGCATTCATAACTAAAATTATGTAGTTGGAGGACGTGGGTGGCGAAAAGGAGGATTATGGGAAGAGGGGGCACAAATGGGGCAAGAGAAAAAAGTGGTGTTACAAGGCATGAGAAGGGGAAGCAGTGATGTGGGGGTGTATATAGACCAGGGGTGGCTAAAACATAACCTGAGGGCCAGATCTGACCTGGCCCTCAACAGCTCACCAAACCTCCCAAACTGGCCCTCCAGCCCAAATAATTGCTCAACCCCAATATAGACAAAGAAGGCAGCAGCAGGCAAGCATCTTTTCTACTCAACAGATTAGTTTTGGATTACTATGGAAGGACATAATTGTCTCAAATATGCCTCTGCAGGCCTGCAGAGAATAGAATATAGACGCATATAACACTTAGCTTGGTTTAAATATGCCTTCAACCTGCCGATTAAACCAATTTAAAGCTGCCTGGAATGGTTCAAAAATGGACCTGGAAAATCGAGTACTTTTTTTTTTTTTTTAAACTGGCTCACAGTGCACTCATTCGGTGTTATACATGGACACTAAGCATTCCATGACGTGGGTCTATTTGGTGCACCAAGCATCCCACGTAGTGTCACTCTTCACCCACTCCACTGCTATAACTGGTCACTCGAGTACACAGCCAGAACTCTACTGCCCCCCGCTTTTGTCTCTGACTGGCACTTTTTAGTCAATGAGCTCCCTTTTACTGATTTTAGTAAAAGCTTTTACTCAGTAAAAGCTACCTTTCTAACAACCAGCTGTGCCCTCACTCCCTACCTGATTGTAGCCCCCTTATATTCCTCAAACCCATGGGAACTCAAAACTGTGGCTCGAAGCATCCCTTGAGTTTGACTCTCCCTTATCCTTTCCCTGCTGACATATTGTTGTCCTTCTCAGAATTGCACTTCAGTCCATTTTCTCTACATTCATGTTTCTTGTCATAACTTTTGTCACTTTTTGCCAATACACCTCAAAGTTCCACTCGGAATATCCATATCTACATTCCAGTCACCACTTGACCACATATATTCTCCACTTCTTCATATCCCAAGTTGACTCCACATACCCAGCTCAAGCATCTTCTACTCAGAGGGTTTACACAAGAGTCTGTGCATGTCCAATCAAGACATAACTACCACTGTTACTAAAAAAAACCAAACTATTTTAGCTAAGAAATGCAAGGTATAAGCCTAATGACATTCTTCATGATGCAATAAATTATGAGAAATTAAGAACTACGAGTTGATGCCATTGTTTTTTCTCATGCTGTTATCTGCCAACTCCCGCAATGTGCACAAGCACACACATGTACACACAATATTAACATCAAGCAGAAGACCTTCAATTAAACTTAAAAAATTGTGACGAATTACCTAAACATAGCTTCCCTGGAACACTGTGGACATAGCAAGAAGGCAAGACAAAGAAAGAAACAATATGAGCCGCATAATTTTAAAACAACACACTGGGTAAGAATTAGCATTAAGTGACTAGCCTGAGTATTTACCACATTAGCTAACAAAGTTTAACAGAAGAAAGGTAGAAAAAGGAAAAAGGTGTATCAATCTAATTTAAGGAAAAGGATATTATTTCTACAGACAAAATATTAATTACAGCTACAAAGGTAGGCAGAGGATTCTTCTATGTTAGAAGAATGGCTTTTAGAGTAGGGATGTTCAACCTCCTGCCAGTGGGCCAAATACGGCTCTCAGAATCATTGCATCTGGCCTGCAGGGCTCCCTATACAGTGAGGAATTTGGTGGTAGCCATTAATATAGTCACCCTCCCCCTACCAAATTCTCAAGCCCCAAGCCCTGCACTCAGTGACAGTGACAGTTGGGCCATGTCCCCATATCCGCATCTGGATCGGGGCCAGACCACAGGGCCATTCCACACCCTTTTTGAGACTGTGGAAAGAGCTCTTGCATCTCTGATCTGCTTGTTCTTTGAAGAGTTAAAAAGATTTTAGATCACCTAAATTTTGCTCTTCAGTAATCCTGCTAACAATAACAACAGTAGCCTTATTACTAAGAATCACTTCCATTTAATGTTATTTTCACTTCTGGAAGAGACTTCTAGCAGGATTCTGCATACCTCATGGCACAATGGGATCAAATTGTGACAAATGCTGAAATGTTGAAGAAATGTCTTTTTGTTCTATTTCCATTAAATACTCTTCATTCTTACACTTCCCACACTCGCACATGCATACAAACATTGTTCATAATTGAAAATACTCATTATTCAGCAAACAAAGCTGAAATCTGTGGTATCTATAGCTGCACAACCTTATAATCCAGGATACTCTGAGGGAGGCAACTAAAGCAGTTTGAAGAGCCAAGCCACTGTTTTAAAGTCTTTGCAGACCCAGACAGGCATCAGCTTACACTCAGTTCATATGTTTGAGGTTATCTTTGCAACCAGAAGAGCCAGGAACTTCATTTTTTACAAAGAAAACTGACCCCTGGAATGACGGGTAATTCTGAAAGCAACTTTTGCTATTTCATAAACTCTGAATACACAAGAGACCTAGCTATGAGTTGCAGATGTTGGTACTGAAAATATACATATTTTAGATATTATTTACATTTAAAGGTAAGGACCCCCTTGCCAAAGAGTAGCAGCAGCCTCTTACTTCCCCTATACTGGGCAGGTATATTTCCCTCAACCCTCACCACAGCGGGCACTGACAGATGCAAAAAAAACCCCAGTGCTTTACCAGCAGCAGCAGCATGTTAGCTTGACCCAACTCAACAGCATCTGTATAGATTGGTCACTTCAGCCAGGCTTTTTGGCACTTTTACTTAATAGCTGATTTAATCAGCTATTAGATAAAAGCACCAAAAAACCCTGTTGAAGCACCAGGATTTTTCTATAAAAATTCAGCACCCGGCTGAATCTACAGACATTGGGCAAGCCAGATCCAAACATGATGCCTCTTCTGCGGGCATGCATTGCACACAGTGTGGGGGCATACCAAGCTTAAAGTGAGTTTTATTGGGTTTTTTCCCACGTCTGTAAGCACCAGCCAGACAACTTGATACAGAAAATAGGAATCTTGCTTCCTTTCTCTTGTTAGCACAAGCTGGTGATGGGCAGGCAGTAGTTTCACAGTTATCAGACACCAGCCAGTTAGAAGTTTGCAACTACAGATCCCACAGAAGGACAGCACAAGTGGCCTTGCCAGCAGAGCTTTCCTGCTTTGGTCTTTTACATCTCAATCTGGCCAATAATTTTAGTTCTCCAGATGGTAGATGCCTAGTAAAACTTTCCATTAATTAATATTAATGCATAAGAACCATAAACTGAAACTTGCTGCAAACAAATTCCTATGGCCTGCAGTCTGGATACAGCCCACAGAGCCATGTTCTGTGGCCTGTGAGACTTCCATGAGTCCTGAAATCTGGTGGTGAGAGAACATGGCAGTGTTAACTGCTGCAGCTCCCTGCAAGCTCCCAGAACCGTAGAAATTAATACTGCCACCACTCCGCTGATGCCAAATTTCTGCACCTGTGAGGAGCCCTGGTAGCCTAACTGAAGAGGAGTAACAGGGGCAGAAGCCCCAGGTGCCACTTTTGTTGTGGGGAGGGAGAAGAAGACACAAAAATGTCCTCTGTGGCAATGGCTGACCATGCTAGTACCAATGGCAGTGACAGCTGGCACTACCCCATGTGTTGCAGCTGCCCCAGGTACAGAACTGCCCTCTCTGGGGATCCCCTCATGCCACCATCTGACCCACACCCCTAAGAAGATGCCGGTTCTTAGCTTTCCCTTGTTTTTTGACCATGGAAAAATAATAGAGCAATAGTTCTATTTCAAAGAACTCATAAGGACCACAACATATCAGAATGTTTCCTTTTGAAATGCCTCAGCTTATCTTGTTGATCATGCCTACATACCAAACAGTGTTAATACTGAGCAGCACCCTTTGAAGAATATCATGACATCTCAGAATGCCACGCCACTCTGGTTACAAATCACTGTTTTAGACATTAAAATAACCCCAGGATGACAATGCACTTCTATGCAACCAGCGCTGGAACTAGTTTAACTTATCTTATTAAACTACAAGTCAAACTAGCTTTTACTACAAAGAGAAAAAATACAAATCGCTGAAAAAGATGTTCCTTATTTATATGCCTGTATAATATATATAATTATTTGTTAAGAAATTTGAAGTGCTAAGGTTTAAGTACAATTCTAAAACTGACAGTGTCCTTTTCATTCATTTGCAAATAGAATACAAATTAAATTCCCCATCACATCTTCAAAATAGGCTCAAACAAAACTCTACTCCTAAACTGACTTTAATTATATACTATTAAGCAAGCAAAGAAATCACATATAAGTTTAACAGAATCTGACTTTTGTCATGTTTCAGTCCATCTCCTTAGATAAACAGCAAACACTATTTCTCACGTAGCCCAGTGTACTGTCAAGATCTAGTCTATTTGGACTCCTTTTATTTTTATTTTTTTTCACAAGTCCTTACAAATCAGAAGCATTTGTCCTGTGAAAAATGTTTAGCAGTATAAGTTTTAGACCAGGGGTAGGCAACGTTTTTTGGCTGGAGTGGAGAAAACCCCCAGAATGCCTACCTTGGAAGGTGCCAGAGCACCAGCATGCCAGAAAAACAAAATGAGGGCAGGGGGTACATGGCAGGATGCCCTGCCTGTGCCCCTTGCTCTGGCAATGCTCCCCGCTGTGCTGCCCTCACCGCTTCTGCAAAGCAGCATTGGAACCCGGCATGGCAGGGCACAGCAGGGGGCGCAGAAAGCTGTTTGCTCCAAGCTCCCCGCTGCCCTGCCACACTTGTCCTGTGTGCACGGAAGCAGCATGGGCAGCAGCGAGGGGTTGTTGAGGGGTTGTGCCCCTTGCTGCTGCCCCTGCCTGCAGGGCAAGTGTGACAGGGCAACGGGGAGCAGGCAGCTTTCTGCGCCCCCCGCTGTGCCCTGCCACGCCGGGTTCCAACACTGCTTTGCAGGTGGCGAGGGCAGCACAGCGGGGAACACTGCCGCTATGTGCTGCCTCCCCAGAGCCCAGACCTGGGTGTGGGAGGCAGCTGGGGCCAGGGCCTGGGGCGGAGAGGAAGCAGATGTTTGCAGCTGGTCCAGGTTCTGGGTAGCTGCTGACAGCCACGGAGCCTGGGCTACTTGCAGCAGGGCTTCCATGGGAGCAGCCCAGGCTCCATGGCTATCATCAGGCAACACCAGCCAGGGCCCGACGCACC